>NC_059401.1:14928496-15234882 GCF_905220565.1 Melitaea cinxia
TTTGAATATAGCAATGTTTATACATTTAGTTAAGGTTGGCTATACTAAGTTATTGTTGTTTTATGGGTTGGTCAAACTGTATCCGTTACTTTTAATAAGTTAATAATAATATATAAAGTAATTTTTAAGAATCACGTCAGTGTGTGTGTTAATGTTCTGTGGATACTCTTGGCTTTGTAAATATAACTATAGTGCGTTCAACGAGCCGAGATACCAAATGTAAACAAACCAAATGCGAGGTCATTCAACTATGCAGGGTTTTGTAACTTTTTTATTACTTACACAAATTTTTAAAATGTAAAATATATTTATTTTTTTGATAATTACTGAATTTAATATAATTAATTAAATATAATTATGTATTTAAGATTTGATACTTCTTAAATAATAATTATCGAAATATAAAAAAACATCCCGATCGCTTCAAGACACGAAATGAAATAAAAATAAATAATACAAAATCAAAGGGCCGTACGCGGTCCGATTATTTTCAAGGCCAGTTAAAATATCGTTCGACCCTGCAGAGAGACGTGCAGCAGATAGCAAACAAACAAGATAGAAAGAGATAGACTATATTTTGTTTGTTCCGTCGTCGCTACGAAAAAGGATGGGCTTTGTTTACATTTGGTATCTCTTCTCGTTGAACAGACATGACACAGATCATGAACTTTTACTTATTGGATGCTACGATGTGTCAGATCAGATACCTTTATCAGGCTAAACGGGTCCTGAGAGTTTTTTCATTTACCGAAAATTTTCGTTCGTCTATCGCATGTCGCATGTTGCATTACAGCTAGCCGCGGAGTAGGGATAAAGTAAAAGGCCCCATAGCTCGCATCAGCTGACCGTGTAGCGTTTATATTCTCACTTATTCGTGCAATTGTTCCGCGCTATTTGTGTGTTTTGATCTGTGTAATCATGTAAATATTTTTATTCACTAAAGTTACACTTGCACCGTGGTTTCATAAAACAACACAATTCTTTTTCTTTGTCACGCTTAATATAGTTTATCTACACCAATGTTGTAACATTCTACTTATGTTTCCAATACTTGACTTATAATTACTACTGTTATAGCGCAGACAACAAAACACTCAATTTAAGCAATTTCACATGATGGTATAATATCCACATCGATATCGTAAAATCTCATTATAACATCGCGCGCATGCGCGCAGCTGCGCTCTCATTGGTTAGATTTTAATGGCGGCAAAATCACTGTGACAATACACGTACGCGTGAATTTAATTTAATAAATTAAAAGTTAAAAATGGATAGCGACGATGATATTTGTACGCCTCCGGATATTCTAGAATTGGCAACAAAATTAACTCACAATCTTTTGCCAGAAAAATCTAGAAAATTATATGAAAAAGAATATAATAACTTATTCCGACTCCGTCTACGAGCTCTACTGCTTGCCCCGCGACCGCTACAGCTGCTGGATCAATAATTAACATTAACTTTCAAAATTGTACCATCCAAAATTTGAACAATTATTATAAATAAACTATTGTCAGCTTTTACTCTTGTTGTTTGATTAATTGCATTAGTGAAGATAAAGTAGTGTATGCAACTGCATATAACACGGGTATTAAAACACTCGTTACTATTATGAAACTCGCTGCGCTCGTTTCATAAACTCACACTCGTGTTTTAATACCCTTCATTATATGACAGTTGCATAAACTACTATTACTCGACAATAGCTTTTTCGAATAATATAATTACATTGTTATCATTGAACCTAATTTTCTTCCACAGAACGGCGTTTTCCTAGCTCCCGTAATGTCGGTGCCTTTCCTATTGTTCAGCGGTTTCTTCGTATCTTTCAACGCAATTCCGGTGTACCTACGCTGGATTACATACGTGTCGTATATTCGATACGGTTTCGAGGGTACGGCGTTAGCTACGTATGCCTTCAACCGGACCAAGCTGCAGTGCCACCAGGTAGGCTGTATTTAATGTTGTTGTGACAGACTAGTGAGAGATTTTGTCTACGTTAATGTTTCATTGCTGCTCTTCTGACTCGTGTTGTAATGTTTATACGAAACATCATAAAAATCGACTTAATTATTTTTTTATTAATTTTTTATTTGTTTATTCATAACACAGAAAAGTTTGATAAAAATATTGTTTTAAGTATTCGTTTTACTAGCAGAATTGTTTGTAATTTTAAATATTTGTTGATAATTTTTTATAACATACATATAAATAATACTATGTATATACGAGTATATACAAATAAATATAATACCCAGATGATAGAAGTACTAGCATAACCTGCCAGGATTCCAATAAAATTAACTATAACTGAGCCAATGGACATAATTTGTGTACTTATTTAATACATATATACATCAATAATAAATTAAATTTCTTTCAGGTGTATTGCCACTTCAAAAACCCCGAGACAACATTAGAAGAATTGGATATGATAAACGCTGATTTTACCCTCGATATAGCAGCTTTAATCCTAATCTTCATAATTCTCCGTGTATCAGCTTTCTTATTCCTTCGTTGGAAACTAAGATCGACGAGATAAGTTTATATACAATATTATTTTACCGTTAGAACTTAGTTTGTATGGAATAATTTTGAGGGTAGTCAAATATTAAAAAAAGTAACGATGAATTGTCAGTTTACTTGGAATAGACGTCTGGGTTCGTAGTTTAAAGATTTTTCTTGGTTTCTTGATGAAATATGTTGCCTATAATTTTTGCAAAGAATTTGGTTTATTTTGATGATTGGCTTAGAAATCTTTTTTTTGTTGTTATTTTAAACTTACCAATAATGTGTAAACTAATTGTTAGTCAAATGATGTATAGAATAGACTCAGTTGTTTATGTAAAGACGAAATATGATTCGTATTTTTAACATATTTATGGATTGATAATTTATCTTTGCTTTTTTACAATATTATCGACCCCGTTATGAGGTTCTATGTCGCCGTAGACTCGTGTCTTGAGAGCGAAGATCGAACGCAGTTATTGTGATAATATATGGCTTTCGAATAAGATATACATATACAGTCTGTAACACGAAAGAAAAACCTGAGATAATTACTTTTTGTATATGGCAACATTATGTAATGTTACAAAGGTTATTTACCTGCATTATAATTAGCTTGTTTTAGTTTGATACTTAAAAAAATCTACCATTTTTTATTACAAGTATGCTTTGATTAAAAATAATTATTCAAGCGTTTCAGTTGATATTACAGATCAATATTTTCCTTTTTTTTAATTACTCTTTCTACTGTATAATAATACTATAGAATTGATTATATTACTTTCTACTATCAAACTTAATATTTAATATCAATGTATAGAACTTAGGGCTGCCATATAAAACAAATATTGTGATTTCTGCAAGTTTCTACTTTCGTGTGTAAGACGATAGAGAATGATATGTTAATGAAATCCACGATATTTGATTATTATATCGTATTAATCGTTGGAACATGACAATTATTGAATACAAAAGCTATGTACAAAGTGCCTTCGATGTTTTATATTTATTGCTTTACATGTGATAGTAATGCCTGTCCTAGTTGTTATGTCTATCTTACCCGTTGAATTTTATATGATTGACATTGACAGCTAAATTTTGACATTACGATACAGATAACAGAAGACTAAATAAAATTTTGATATATTTTTTTCTTAAATTATTTATATTTTTTATTTTCGAGAGCATCTTTGATATATGATTTTAATAGATGATTTTGTGATATATAAGGTGCTCATTCCAATATGATGGTTCGGGTCAGTTTTTTATATAATATTTAAAGTGTATTTATCAATGTTATTTGTGTTGGCTACATTAACTGTTTTGTATTATATTTTGTAACACAAACTACTTTTTTTTAAATGGCAATTAGTTTGAAGGAAACATATTTTGTGGTTAAATTAAGTTATCAAAAAGTGATAAATAGCTATATGGGCTTTAAAAATTGTAACTTGCTTCTCAAAACTATCTAAAATTGGTGATTAGTTCTAAGAAAATGTTAATACATAAGTAAATATTTATATAAAAAGTGTGTGTAATTCATTCGTATAATATTTCTAACGATTTCCTACATACTGTTTTTTTTTTTATAACGTGTCTGCTTTTTACTTTTACTGCACATAAAAAAAATAAAAACTAAATCGCTTTAAATTTTAGCTAAATTTTTCATATGAAAAGTTGTAGTTTCGTACATAAGTTACTGATGGGTTACCAATTTTATCAAAAAGAGGAGAAATAAGGCCTAGTTATCTTAATAGCATTAGATTTTATTGCAACAGATTAAAATAATTAGAATTTTTTATTAATGTTGTGTTTTACTGAGCTTATCATCAATATAAAACAGTTTGTGCAGTCTAAATATGCTTATGTTGCTCATTTATTGTTTCTTGCCTTTTCATTTGCCTATTAAATTCGTTCTAATGGTAGTCAAATATGAACAATCGTTATTCAGTAACAACATTATTGGCCGGTTTCTATGTTCAAAAACACAACACAATATGTTCGTAAATTCGAACACGATATGTTCGTAAATCGAAAGCGAACACGATATGTTCGTTATTCGAAATTCGAACGCGATACGACCGTAATTAGACATTCGAACACAACATATTCGTAATTTAACGATTCGTTATCAAAACGAATCGTTTTTTTAATATAGGAACCGGATTAGTATGAATATGAAATATGTTAATAATAATTGTATAAGTTTTTAATTGGTTGAATGTATTTTGTAAACATTATTTCATGGCTCAAAAAATTGGTTAACTAGTAGAAATGTATGCATATTATTGATATTTCTATTAATTATTATTGTAATATTTAGTTATGTTTCGATGTCTTTTGTATCTTATATTTTAAGACTTAAATTAATTTTGAATAAATTCTCGATCAAATACGTGTGGATACTGTCATATATTTTATTATTTTCTAATAGATTGTTGTCCATACATATTGAATAGGATATATATGAGGTCAATTATCAAAAGCTGGCATGTACTTAGTACTTATCAATTGAATTTTATTATACACTGTGTTTAAATTAGACAACAATAAATCCTCTGATTGAAAGAACCCGCTGTATTTCATCTATAGTGAGAGTGAGATAAAATGATGGTTGTCGCGTACTAGTGACGTCATTTCTTTCGTTCACAGATCCGCACAATATGTGAATGTTGCGTGCCAGTTTTAGATAATGAACCTTCAAAAAAGTCGGCTACCGCATTGTATGTGATATATAAAGAAAGACAGTAAAACAAATTTATATATATATGTGAAGACTTAACTAGGGTACGTGGTTATATTGTATGTGTACTTAGTTGTGTAATCGCATAGAGAAATTATGGTCCAATAAATATTACGGTTAGTTAATGGTTTTAGTTTTAACGATGTTCTATATTTTTTTATTAAATGGTTTAATAATATAAACTGTTGTTTTATTTTTTATACCTTACTCGGTACTTGTTTAGTTAACTATAGTAAGTGTTACTGCTAAAATGACAAAAAATATCAACACATTAAATTTACTACATGAATAGTTTTCGTACTTATCTTAATAATTTAAAAGTATTTGGGGAGCTAATAAAAAAAAAAAAACACTAAGCTAATATGATTTATTAATTAAGGTTATCCACAATATTCTAAAGATATGTTTCTTTATAAAAAAAAATGGTTGTCTATAAAGTTGGCTTACGGACGATATATAACGTGACAACGTCATAACATCTCGGGCGCATAGACCAATCGAGTGGAACAATCGAGTGGAAGAGAGATAGATGCGGCGCAGGCGTACAATAAGCGTAACAAGACAATGAGTCATACTCTTTCGTGCATGCAGCCGGCGTTCATCGATTTATTAGATGTTGTCACGTAAAAATTAAAGAATTTTTAATATTTTCGTTAAAATAAAAACTCAAAACCCTCTACTAGGTTAGGTTACTAGGTCGTGACACACGGAACACTAAGAGCGCGTGACGTAGCGTCGTAAATAGATGTTAATTTATCGGGAAATCCACAATACCTATTACACGCTCGTTTAAGCATACATTAATTTTATTTTAAAGAAATAATATAAAACAATAACACAAATAGAAAGTTATAGCAATCTGCCATAGATGTGACGTCACAACTGTCTTGATAATATGAGACATCTTTGAGCGTTTATAACGCTTAATCTAAAGTACGAATAAAAATGTAAAATATTGCAAATTTACAAAAATAATACGTATTTAAGTTATACTAGAACTACATGAGTATTACAATATCGTTTTTGAAAATTGGTCATGAATCCTATTCTAATTAAAGTAAAATTAATCCTAGTGCCTACGTGAGACGTGACGTGCATTTTAAATACAGGTAATTGTTTTTATGCTAAATTTAGCGAGCGTCTCAAGGAGATAATTATGACACAAATTGCACAATTTAACCTAGGCGCGTTTAATCTAGGCTAGATTTTAGATAGGTTTCATCAGCCTCATGTGAGGGATGACGTCAGGTATAAAAGAGCATTTGAGATTAAAATTCGTTAGACGGTATATATAACTGGGTAACATTTCTAATTTATTTTAATTTTATACAGAAAAACTCACTATTTAAATGTTTTTTATAGCACTATCGTAGTAAACAAGCAAACGGTCCGCCTGGTGGTAAGCGATTACCATAGTCTGGATATCCAGAATACCGCATTCGCATTCAGCCTGTAACATCCCACTGTTGGGCATATGCCTCTTTCTTCATGTAGGAGAAGGTTTGGAGCTTAATTAACCACGCCGATCCACCGAGGGTTGGCGGTATGTTCCCCACTATGAGTAACGATCGCTATCAACTGATTTTGTGATAACAACCGGTACCGACGGCTTAACGTATTCTCCGAGGCACGGTGGGGGCACACCCACAAAGATAGACATCCAAACCGGAAAGAAATATTTGTCAAATACAAATATCCATCCAGAGCGGTGATCGAACTCGCAATCCGTCTATGTTTTAGGCGACTACCCGCATCATTATACCAGAGCTGTTGTTCTACAGCACTAATAGGTTTGTGTGTTCATTCCGACTGTACCACCGATCTTTACCAGGAGCTCTGGCTTCATAACTCGCCACGGGAATACAACGCTAACCGAAAGCGGTATTGTCTAGCTATGGTCTTCTGTACGGTTAAGGTACTTCCCCAGTTGGGCTGCTTCAAATTTTGAGCCGATCGTTTCTGCTGTACCCTGTCTCAATAGGATAGAATAATGAATCAATAAGCTTTCCCAAGAAGATTCGTAAAAATAATTTAATGAACTCTACCAATTACTTTAAATTAGTGCACAGTTTTTCAACAAGGAATATTTATTATTCAATATCCACGTCTACGTCTTATAGAATTAGTGAGCTTTTTGTAAAATATTTCTAGAACAAGTACAGCAGTGGCTATCGCTTGACCGGGAATTAGAATACACCAAGGTATAATATAATATGATTTTCTAAGTTTTTCGTTGAAACGGTACTTTTTGCTGTTCTGCCAGTGTAGACGTTTTATGTGTTGTTGGATCAAACCACTCTCTCTCATCTTTAGTACATGCTTATATAGCCTCTCTTGTAAAGGGAAACCTTTATACAGATATATGCCGTAGACAAGTTTACTTAGAGGATTTTTAAATGAATAAATCATTGGATCTCCCATTTCGTCGTAGAAGCTACGTTCATTGTAAGCGTACATGGAATAAAAGACAACTGTAAATTTGGAAAATGAACGACTGACCGTTTGAATGCTGTCGAGTAGTTTAAGACAATTATCATTTGGGCTGTCACTAATAGGTAAATCTTCTATGGATAAAAAATCTCTAACCACTTTACTCACGCAAGGCTTCAACTCGTATTCAACGATGTCGTTGACGTCGGATGGTTGATAAGAGTTATGAGGATGTGAGGTGATACTCACTAAGGTTGTTTGATAATAGGCATTTATTAAATACGCGAACCAAATCCATGAAATAAGTATGATTCTCGTCCGACGGTTTTTAATTTTCGTACCACTAAGAAACATATATGCTAACATATTCAAACAAGCTTGCCCCGAATCCTTTGGTCGAACCACAACAACAAAAAATATAAAATATGCGACGAATGAGAAAAGTAACGTTATCCATACAATGATATTGAATTCCAAATATATATTCTTTAAAGGCGAAACGATTGTTGCCTTTTTGACTAAGAATCTAACTTCATCAACGTAAGCTAAATGACTGCAAATGTAACTAAATACCCTGGCCCTCTGTTGTGTCAGTAACATCCCGCCTAAAATAATGTCTGTTTCACCGTTTTGTAATGAATCTAAAGGACCAAGTACCAATGAATTTTCTTGAATAACTGTAAATATTTCTCCATCCACTACATACGAATAATTAACTTTAAATTGTTCTATATCACTTATTTCGTTTAATACGAAATCCTCAATTCCAGGCAGGTTAATGTTCCTTTTTAGGGGATCCATGGAGAAAGGTGGCCAGTGCGGGCAATGAACTCTAAAAGTACAATTTTTAAGATCAGTCACTAATTTGTTGGGATACAAGTCTTTGGTGTACGGTTTTAAGCATTTTCCGTAATCAATGATTCTTTCGTAACTTTTACCACACAAGTAGTTCTCAAACGGATTATAGGTATACAAACTAGTATCAGCTTCGTCAACAACGACAACATTCATGACATGTAGCTTTAATAAGAGATCAAAGATAGTCGTAATGTCCTCCTTGAGGAGATGTTTTATTACAATTAAAAATCGACCGTATGGATTCCAAAAAAGTTCTTGCGCAACGAAAGGAAACCTGTAGGTAAAATCGTTGACATTCCTTGCAGTTATCAAATAGCCTTCATTTGCTTCTAAATTTATTATTTTCGACGTTCTTGAAGTAACACTTACGACTAAAGCGGAGTTCACGGTTTTAATAATTTCTTGATCGCCGTTTATGTCGATATATGCAAGGTTTATGTATTGGTCAAAATACGTCTTTATAATATTAAATATGCATACTTGCAAATCTTCATGTTGATTAGGTACTTTAAGGAAAAATTGGTTTTCAGTAAAGGCATGCTTGCACAAGGAAAATGTGACAAGAATGACCAGCATTGTCGCTAGCTTATCCATGATTGACGAATCATTTACTGACATAGTTTAGGATACAAGTAAGTTCAATATTGTGATATTATGACATGTTTAGTTTAAGAGACGAATGTCTAAAATGTTTTTATTGCTATTAGTAGATCTCTTGTTAGCTCAGTATTTTGCACAAATGTCGTTGATTTATAAGAAGAATTTTGTATGCGTCATTGTTGCGTGGAGCAGGATCCTGTGAACTAATAATAATATTTTTAATGTTAATTCATCTTGCCGCTCCATGGCTCTTTCCATTGTAAAAATATTTTTCACTTTTCTGATAAACAGTGAGGTTTATAATGAATAGAAAAGGGACAAAAAAATACACAAGTGTAATATTTTTCTCGTCAACTTTATTGAAATGTTTGAAACGAGATATTTATTGAATCTCCATAATTTGTTCCAAACCATGCCATCACAGCTCATTTTGATGTTTTAATTTAAAATTGATTTCGATATAAAAGACATTTGTTTGCCTGAATTTTCAATTGCCATAGTTTCGAACTATAAACATTTTTTACAAAGACTAAGCTATCATCAAAGACTGTGTTTAGGTGGCTATTTGCCAGTATATTTATAGCGTTGCTTTTGTATTTCCTTCCCATTATAATGCGAAGAAATACATTAATGATCTTATTTTTTTACTAATCTTGATGACTAGATGACATATTTTCATTTATTTTCCTGTATGTATCGATATATATATATTGCAAATATTGTCCTGACAATAACGTACACAAACAAAAAATGATTTTCTAAATTTGATGCCGTTATCTGAAACTTAATTCGTTTAAGTAAGTTCGTTTAGGAAGTAAGTTCGTTGATTCGTTTACATTTATAAATACTTTGAAAGAAAAGTTTGTTAAAATAATAATACCGTATCTTAACTCTTAGCCTTTTTAAATAGTAAATGTTATGTATTTTGTTTGATGTAGGTACTTCTTGTCAGATTAGTAATTACAAATTGCTTTTTGTTATTAATCAAATTGCAATTAACATGTGACAGTATTTTCTGTAATTTATCAAATTGTCATGTTATCTTTTAGTCATATATCATTTATACACAATTATGTTTTAAGCAAAAACTTGTTTGTTGCAACAGGATTCAATCTTTTTCTTAGCATAGTTATTACGTGTGAAGTAATAATAGTCTTTTTAACCGACTTCCAAAAAAGGAGGAGGTTCTCAATTCGACTGTATTTTTTTTATGTATGTTACTTCAGAACTTTTGACTGGGTGGAGCGATTTCGACAAATTTTCTTTTGATCGAAAGGTGGTATGTGTCATTTGGTCCCATTTAAATTTGTTTGAGATCTAACAACCACTTTCCGAATTATATCTAATAATGCGTTTTTACTTGACGCTTTTTTCGTCGACCTACGTTGTATTATACCGCATAACTTTCTACTGAATGTACCGATTTTGACAATTCTTTTTTTTTTGGAAAGGGGATATCCTTAGTTTGGTACCATAATAAGGAAACTAGGATCTGATGATGGGATCCCAGAGAAATCGAGGGAAACTCTCAAAAATCCGCAATAAATTTTTACTGGGTGTACCGATTTTGATAATTTTTAATTTAATCAAAAGCTGATGTTTATCATGTGGTCACATATAAATTTTATCGAGATCTGAAAACTACTTTTTGAGTAATCTTTGATAACGCGTAGTTACTTGACTATTTTTTCGTCAATCTACGTTGTTCTTACGTTACTCGTCGATGTAATTGAAGTCGGTTTTTTTTTCGTTTACGAGCAAACACAATTATTGCTCAAGAATAACCCGGGTTTACCGAATGACACAGCTCGTATTGAACAAATTTAAGCGTAAGCTTTTACGTAGCTATGAACAGTTCTATACCTGTAACCATGGCGGTAAGTGTCGTAGCACAAAAGTGTAAAAAGATAGTGTTTGTATAGTTTCAACTGACATAAGAAGGTGCAGGTTAGTTTGACTGTATATCCTCGTAATATGCGGCGTGCCTGTTGTATTAATTCATGTAAAAATATAAGATAGGTAATTGACTAGCCCGTTGGCGTACCTATTTTAGGCAAATTTAAAAAGATTATTTATTTGATAAGTATTTTAGGCGTTAAGTCTCTGCAATGTTTGTGATGTCTCAAATAAATATATTTTCCTTTCTTTCTTCTTATTTATCTGTCACTGTTAATTTATGTTTAAAGAAAAATACTTATTAATTAGGCTGTCATTTACAAACATTATTTTAAAATGTCTGTAGACTAGTAAACGTTACAACTTACCGCTAGATGTCACTACGTTTAAGTATAAAACCAAATGTGAATGTGAGGCTATAAGATTTTAAATTTGATTTTTTTACTTTAATTTTTTAGGTCTCTTTCAATTTCAATTCAATTTCAATTCAATTTCAATTCAATTTCAATTCAATTTCAATTCAATTTCAATTCAATTTCAATTCAATTTCAATTCAATTTCAATTCAATTTCAATTCAACTTCAATTCAATTTCAATTCAATTTCAATTCAATTTCAATTCAATTTCAATTCAATTTCAATTCAATTTCAATTCAATTTCAATTCAATTTCAATTCAATTATTCAATTTCAATTCAATTTCAATTCAATTTCAATCTACGTATTTGTTTAAACCATTATTTCTAACTTTTAATTTTTAAGTGTGTTGTCTGTTCAGTTAGTTTTACCACATGTATACCTTACTTTTGTTGTCGCACCGAAGACGGGCAGCAGCGTCTTCGGTGTGACAAAGCCAGCCCTACAGTCACCAACCCGCCTACCCAGCGTGGCGACTATGGGCAATTTTCGGCGTGAACTTGTGGATGCCTATGTTCAGCAGTGGACTGTGATATGCTTCTGATGATACTTTACTTTGTAAGTAGTTGACGTGGTATAAACCCCTTGAAAAATATTTTACCAGAAAAAGCTACATAATTCCTGATGTTTTATTTCTTTATTAATACGTTTTCAGTCAGAGAAATTAAAATCTGCAAAACAAGTGGGAAAAGTATTACTACTATTCCTACTGTACAGTACTGCGTCGCTTTATCCGCTTCCGTTGACGAAATAGGAAATGACAGTTAAGTAAACACAAGGTAATATAAATTATTATTATTATTGGTTTTAATGGCTTTCACACAATATCGTATTTTAAGGTTCTTTAAATAAAGTAAAATGTTGAAAGGAATATATTATTAAGGGCGTTCTAATAGACAATCAATTTTTCAGGAGACCTTTTTTAGCTACCCATTGCTGTTAAAATCGATTAAGTTTTTATATCCCTATTACGTATGCTTGGCTTGCGTCGCCCTGGGTCAAGGCCCTAGGTCTACGTCCATTCTTTCAGTTGGGTGAAAGTGGCACAGTCAATTTCGCAAATGCCACGTAGAAATTGTGATATAAAAATGTTAGATTTATATTTTTACTACAAATTTACCGTAACCACACTAGGGCAAATAATTCAAATTTTGTTTCAAAAATTATTACGAACTCTTCACACTCAACGCTAATATTGGACCAACTTAACATTTGGAAAGTGATTTATGAGCATTATTCTCGTAAAGAAGTACATACAAATCCTTACGAATAGAAGTTACCTTTTCATTTATATTATTGTATGACCATAGACTTTGTTTGGACTGACAAACGAGAGATTTGGAAAGATGAAGATTTACATTTGGTAGCGCTTTGTAGCAGAAGGCAGAAAAAGTAGGCAGAAACGTTCATCAACATTTCAGCCTATTGCAGTCTACTGCTGGACATAGGCCTCCAAATTTTGCCACGCCAAAAATGGCGTGAATTCATGTGTGCTGCCCATAGTCACCACGCTGGGCAGGCGGGTTGGTGACCGCAGGGCTGACTTTGTCGCACCGAAGACGCTGCTGCCCGTCTTCAGCCTGTTTATTTCAAAGCCAGCCGTTGGTTGGTTATCCCGCCATCGTTTGGCTTTATAAGTTCCAAGGGAACTGTGTTATCCCTTAGTCGCCTCTTAGGACACCCACGGGAAGAGAAGAGACGTTAGTCGTTGCTTAATCAAGGGTCTGCAGTAAAAAAGTGTGTCACCAAGCGAAGTAGTCACGATCAGCTAGTACCTGCATAAATATAAAACATGTTAATTGTATGTTAGAACCATTTACCTAAAACACGTTAGAGTATAAAGCATCGCACATTACTCATGGGCTGCTAACTTATTAATTCAGTCGCCCTTTCACCTACGAGAAACAATAGCTGTGACGCTTTACTTAGAAACGTGTGGAAAAT
The DNA here is from genome assembly GCF_905220565.1 of Melitaea cinxia. Lineage (NCBI taxonomy): Eukaryota > Metazoa > Arthropoda > Insecta > Lepidoptera > Nymphalidae > Melitaea > Melitaea cinxia. The sequence goes on from NC_059401.1 coordinate 14,941,894, forward strand.
ATTAATATCAATGTAATATTGTGTTGAAGGTTCGAATTGTTTGCGTACATTGTAAGACCTAGGTAAAGTAGAAAAGGTTTACTACAAAAAAAAAACAGTGTAGGAAAAAGAGTTTGGTGAAGCTTTCATATTTATCAAATATTTACGGCTCATATTTCGTTAATAAATAATTTGTAGTGTCATGTTCTGTATCTTTCTAGTAGTACAAATCCTATCCCAGATTGTTGGTCCTTAAAAATAAGGAAAGACACACATTTATACATTTAACAATCATATGAATACGTAAATCACAATCCGTGATGATAAAATAATGGTGTTTTGTTGTATAACTAGATAGTCAGTCAGTAAGTACGTAGTTTATTGACTATATATTATATGTAAAACGTGGTGAATTTTTTTAATTCTTTTTTATAGGTTTTTTTTTATTCGGTACAAATGTTAAAACCAAAAGATTGTAAGGTTGTTAATATTTTAGTTTTATTTTAAACTATGTATGCATGTATAATAAAATCCCACAAGCAATTTTGGAATTGTCTTAACATAAATTTAGTTTTTATTAAGAAAAAAATAGATAAAGCTTATTATTCGGTGCTGGATTACATAGTTTATAAAAATGTGTGGACTTAGTGATGCTGTATTTAATGCAACATGTTACTAATTTTGTACTAAAACACAGTTTATATATTATTTATCAAAAGAGTAACGGCGGAGTTTCTTGCCGATTCTGCAGAATCTACATTCCGAATCGGTGGTAGCTTTACTTTTACAAAAATAATAATTTATTTTTAAAGTTTTAATTTGTAAAATGACGATTCGAAAGTGCTCTTGGGTGCATATAAATAAAGTTGTTTTTGATTTTGATTTTGACTAGCTGTGCCCGCGACTTCGTCCGCGTGGAATTTAGCAAAAAAGTTGTTGTTCAGTTTGCAAGTTATAAAATAAATACATTTTTAAAATATCATCTTCAGTTTTCTATACCCTATTTGTTTGCTGACGATTTAAAATTTTTGAGAATTATAGAATCAGTTTCTGACCTTACATTGTTCCAAAGCAATTTGGCAAGCACATCGAATGGTGCAGTTTAAATAATATGCAACTGAATTATAAATTCGTCGAGTCTTCACCTCGAAGATTCCGCAATGCTTGAAGACAAAAGTCTTAGAAAACAAATGTAAAAAACTGTAAATAACTGTAGGTAAACCTGTTAAATAAAAATAAAATAAAATATCTACCAGAGAAAGCCGTCAAAATCGGTCCAGCCTTTTCAGAGATAAGTCGGAACAAACAGACAGGTAGACAGACAGACAAAAATTGTAAAAAATGTTATTTTAATAATACAAACAGACACTCCAAATTTTATTTATTTGTATAGATGTACAGATGTAATTAATAATTATATTTTAAATGTAATTAATAATTACTATAAATAAAGAAGGTCAGCATCATCATCACTTCAGAGTATCACAGTCCACAGCTGGACATAAGCCTCCCGAAGTTCAAGTTGTTCCAAAACATCGATGTTTTGTTAACATCGAATACTTTTTAACCGACTTCCAAAAAAGGAGGAGGTTCTCAATTCGCCTGTATTTTTTTAATGTATGTTACATCAGAACTTTTGACCTGGTGGACCGATTTCGACATTTTTTTTTAATCAAAAGGTGGTGTGTGTCAATTGGTCCCATTTAAATTTATTTGAGATCTAACAACTACTTTTTTGATATATCTAATAATGCGTTTTTACTTGACGCTTTTTTCGTCGACCTACGTTGTATTATACCGCATAACTTTCTACTGGATGTACCGATTTTGATAATTCTTTTTTTGTTGAAAAGGGGATATCCCTAGTTTAGTACCATGATAAGGAAACCAGGATCTGATGATGGGATCCCAGAGAAATCGAGGGAAACTCTCGAAAATCCGCAACAACTTTTTACTAGGTGTACCGATTTTGATAAATTTTAATTTTATCGAAAGCCGATGTTTATCATGTGGTCAAATTTAAATTTTATCGAGATCTGATAACTACTTTTTGAGTAATCTTTGATAACACAAAGTTACTTGACTATTTTTTCGTCGATCTACGTTGTATTACTTGTCGATGAAATTGAAGTCGGTTTTTTTTCGTTTGTGAGCAAACACAATCATTCTATCATTATATTAAAATACAAAGCTGTAGTCACACGACTACAGCTTCGTATTTTAATATAATGATAGAAAAGTAAAAGTTTTCGATGTTTTCATCCGATACACTGAAAGACATCGACGTAAAGTTTCAATTTATCGAATCAAAAAAAAAACTTCGATGTTTTCAAAGTGGACAGTCCTAAACTGTTGTTGTTTTTTTCGTTTGCGAGCACACAATTATTAATTTATCCAGTTACCAAATCTAGCTCTAACATATACAAGTTTATAGACAAAATCTATTCTAATATAAAAACAACAACTAGCTTAGATTTGAATATTTTTGCAGGTTATTTTATTAAAAACACGCCGTTGTTGCACACACGTGCAAAGTTCCGAGATTGTTTCAATACTTCTAAATGATAATCTATACAGCAAAAAGTGTGTGTGTCAGCTCCGACGCACGACTGGTGCTTACGCCTTCAGATCGACTGTCTAAATAGGCTCAAAAAGGCTTAGTAATCTAAGAAAAAGTAAATACACGAATAATATAACGCCATCTTTCGATGATACGTTACGACGAGATAACGTCGTTACGCCTTTAGACTTTACGCGATAGATGGCGTTAGGAAAAACGTAACGAGGTCATTTGTTCAGTAGATTTTACTAATCATATTTTTTTTTCATACTGGGAACTTTATATGAAAATCGATTCTTAAGGAGTAAACTCCAAAAAAACGAGTGTGTTAGACCCTTCGACTGAAATAAAACTTCTTTAGCTCGTACGGTAATATACGAAACGTATTTCTCTCTCTTTCTTTATCTTAACTAACTTATATCAAAAAATTACACATAGAGAAAGAGAGAAATATTATTTTTCAGTAATTTTACAATGCATGAAGTATTTTTGCAGTTAAATTTGTAAAAAAAATAAAAGAATTTCTAAATATCTAATCATTTCACAGTAATTCGAATTACAAAATATTTTGTAATTAAAAAAAAATATATAGTAACTCGAATTACTAAGAATATTCGTAAATCTTTGAAGTCTGTTAATAAAATTTAATTAACAGTTCCTTAATAATAAAAGCAAGTAAGATTTATACTTAAAAATTGTAAAATTACACTTGACCTTAGTACATTTTTTATGTCTGAAAATTACTCAAATTGTTTCATGGTTTGAATTTGTACACACTTATTAGTAAATTAGCCATGTTATGTTTAGTAAAAGACTGGTAATCTTACAAAGAATATTAACCGTGTAAATATATGACCACCGCAGTTGCTCCGCAGTTATCCTATATAGTCATATATCGCGTGAATTACAGGGCTACTAAATCTAGACATCTTTATCTTAAATATGATATTTGAGTAAATAATAAATATGGTTTAGTTATCTATTTTTATTAAAGTGAAACGTTTATACTATCGCCCTAAAACTTTTCGTTCATCTATCGCATGTCGCACACGACATGGTGACCGAGGAATAGGGGATAAAGTAAAAGGCTAATATGGCGGTACCCATAGCTCGCATCAGCTGACCGTGTAGCATTTGTATTCTCACTTATTCGTGCAACTGTTCCGCGCTATTTTTGTGTTTTGGTCTGTGTATTGATGTAAATGTTTTTATTCACTAAAGTTACACTTGTATCGTGTTTTTATAAAAGCACACAATTATTTTTTTAAATGTGTATTTTAAATTCATTTCCTGATAATTGTAAAATATTTTGTGGGATTTTGTTTTAAATGCAACAACATGCAATTAAGTTTGATAACTCTCAATTATTGTTGGTTTCGTTTCAAATAATAAATTCCAATAAAATCACCTATTGAGAATTAAATCTTTTATATACTAAAACTTTAATAATTGTGTTTGCAGGCAAACGAAAAAAAAACCGACTTCAATTAAATCGACCAGTAAATACAACGTAGGTAGACGAAAAAATAGTCTAGTACGCATTATCAAAGATTACTCTAAAAGTTGTAATCAGATCTCGATGAAATTTAAATGTGACCACATGATAAACATCGATCAGCTTTCGATTAAATTAAAAATCACTAAAATCGGTACACCCAGTAAAAAGTAATGCGGATTTTTCGAGAGTTTCCCTCGATATCTCTGGGATCCCATCATCAGATCCTGCTTTCCTTATCATGGTATTAAATTAGGGATATCTCCTTTCCAACAAAAAAAGAATTATCAAAATCGGTTCATAAACGACGGAGTTATCCCTGAAAATACATAAAAATATATATATATATATGGTTGAATTGAGTAACCTCCTCATTTTTTTGAAGTTGGTTAGTTACTATTTTGCTTCTTGTTTTTCAAAATTACATGTGCTTACAAAATTTGATAAAAATTGATTCAGTAGTTTCAGAGCTACATACAGATAGCAGCGCTACCTACCGAGTCCAATTGAGATAAAAACTACCATATCTTCCAAGTCAGACAAAATTACAGATGCTTACAAAATTTGATAAAAATTGGTTCAGTAGTTTCGGAGTTACACACTGATAGCAGCGCCGCCTATCAGGTCCGATTGAGATAAAAACTACCCTATCTTCCATGTTGGACCAAATTACAGATGCTTATAAAATTTGATAAAATTTGGTTCTGTAGTTTAGGAGTTACATACATTTAAAATTTTCATTGTTAACGCCCACGCCCGCAATCCTTATTGGCCATGAGTTATCCTAGAAATCTACATCACATATAGGAGATTCGAACCAAATTTGGAGTCGATAGTTTAAAAACGGAAATTTTCCATTGTTCCCCGCAATAATTTAGTAAGTAATGTGAAATAGCTAGTTAATACCATTTTACTGTATGTAAATTAAATTAAAATGCGGTCTACGAATAAGATCAATTTAATCATTAATAACTTACGTAAAATGCGCCCTAATATTTTATTTAACATGAACTTTATTGAATAGCAATAAAGTTCTAATTGACTCTACATTTTAGTTAAAAAACTTTTGTGTTCGAAAAAGAAAAGTGCTGTTTTTAGAGTTTTCACGGAAATTATTCGAATTTTTCTCGCCGTAAAAACCATCCTTGGACTTCAACGAACATTTAAAAAAAAAGAATTGGTAAAATTGGTCCAAGTGTTACGCTTACCAACACATTTTACGATTTATTTTTATATTAAGAATAAAACCACACCATGTGTGGAACGAAGTAAATGATAATCGGTTGTGGGACCGTTTGTAGGGTTCCGTACCCAAAGGGTAAAAATGGGACCTATTACTAAGACTTCGCTGTCTATCCGTCCGTCGGTCTGTCTGTCACCAGGCTGTATCTCAAGAACCGCTATAGCTAGACAGTTGTAATTTTCACAAATTATGTATTTCTGCTGCCGCTATAACAACAAATGCTGAAAACAAAACAAAATAAATATTTAAGGGGGGCTCCCATACAAAAAACACAATTTTTGCCTATTTTTGCTCAATATTAATAAACGATAACAGGTAGACACTTGAAATAGTCACAAAATACTTAATTGTATATTTACTTTCATCACTTCAGTCTATCGCACTCCAGCGCTGGACATAGGCCTTCCTAAGTTCACGCAAAAAATGGCGTGAACTCATGGGTTTTGCCCATACTCACCACGTGGGGCAGGCGGGTTGGTGACCGCAGGGCTGGCTTTGTCGCACCGAAGACGCTGCTCCCGTCTTTGGCCTGTGTATTTCAAAGGTTGGATGGTTATCCCGCCATCGGTCGGCTTTATAAGTTCCAACGCGATAGTGGAGCCGTACTATTCCTTAGTCGCCTCTTACGACAGCCACGAGAAGAGAGGGGGGTGGCCATATTCTTTATTGCCGTAACGACACAGCTAATATATATTTAGTTTAATAATAAATAATAAAATAATATTAAAAAATATTTAAACACAATTTTTTTCAAAATATTTTCCTACGGAACTCTTCGTGCGCGAGTCCGACTCGCACTTTCTGATTTTTTTTATTTTTTTTATAAATTAAGTAAAATAATTGCAACAAGCACTTGTTAAGGATCAAAAACACACTCTTCTATAAAATTAAAATAAAATAGATAATTTTCGTAATGTTTGGTCGTAGATGTTTAAAAATAACTGGCTGGACATAAAAATTACATAGTTATGAATATAAAAGAAATCGTTCTTTTTAATTTTAAGTAGCCTAATATTTATTAGGTAGGTAATCATTGAGGTAGGCCACAGCAAGTATATCCTCAAAATCTGGACCAGACCATTTGGGAAAGAACATCTGCCTTGCAGAATGCATTCAGGCTGTATCATCCCACTGCTGGGCATAAGCCTCTTTCGCCACGTAGGAGAAGGATTGGAACATAACCCACCTCGCTGCTCTACTGCGGGCTGGCTGATATGTTCACACACTTCACATGCTTACTATGAGTAACGAACGTTATCGGGTATTTACGATAACAACTGGGACCGATGGCTTAACGTGCTCACCGAAGCACGGTGGGGGGATTCACAACGTCAAACATCCAATCCGGAAATAAATATTTGTATAAACACAAATATACTCCGAGCGGGATTCGAACCCGCAAACCAGTACCAGAGCGGGTGCTACCTTCCAGAAGATCGCAACTAAATAATATATTAGCAGTTTTTATATTGTGGTGAGTAAGGTGGGTGTCGTAAGAGGCGACTAAGGGATAACAAGGTTCCACAACCACCTTGGAACTTAAGAAGCCGACCGATGGCGGGATAACCATCCAACTGCTGGCTTTGAAATACACAGGCCGAAGACGGGCAGCAGCGTCTTCGGTGCGACAAAGCCAGTACTGCGGTCACCAACCCGCCTGCCCAGCGTGGTGACTATGGGCAAAACACATGAGTTCACGTTATTTTTGGCGTCAACTTGTGGAGGCCTATGTCCAGCAGTGGACTCTATAGGCTGTAATGTAATGATGAAGGTGACCAGAGCTCCTGGGGAGGGTGTGGGGTTAGGATAAGGCAACGCGCTTGCGGTGCTTCTGGTTTGGTAAGCAACAGTTGGTAAGCTTACAGGCGTATTGCTGGAAGTCTAACTTGCATACGACTTTGCACTGATGCATGTTTCATCTTACCATTTCGAATCCGAGATATACGACAGTAATTCTACGCGAACGGAGTCACGGGCACTTCTAGTCGTATATATGAACGGTATTCAAATAACTGTATAAAGTAGGCCGGTTTTACCGGTTATGGACAGCGTTGATCCTGCATATTAGTTACGAAAAGACTAACTTCTAGTCTCGTTAAATGATAAACTAACAACATTTAGCTTCACAATTGCGAAAAAAATATCTCTTAAATATGCGATGGTGAAAAATATAACATACGTATAACAAACTTTTATCTGTTGGATACCTCCAAGTCCCGTCAAATAGCGTCATCCACTTGAAGCAGACCCTATAACAACCGTATTAAATAGTTTGCTCAGTTACCGAGTTTAGTTCGCACTGCTCCTCTGGCGATAGTCGACGCGTGTTCTGTGTATTTGTGAGAGATCATGTTCGTTTAGGCGTGTTCGAAATAAGTAAGTTGAATTATTTTTTTAATAAACTAAATATTATTCGAAGGTATGTATATTTAAAGAGGTTGCATATATTTTGTAAGTATATTGAATATAGTTTTATTGTGTTCTATTAAGATATTCTAATTTTCGGTTTCCTTGACACAATATACCTAATATGTGGGTTAGGTTTACACAGTAATAGAGAATAATTAAAATATAAATAAATAAAACATTAAACAATAAAGTAGTGTTGTGGTTATAGTTGTGTTTAATTTTTTTTGCAATTATTTATGTTTATAGATAATATTAAAAAACAATCAAAGTATTTGTCTTGTTCATTGTTTTTTTTAAATTTGTCTATAAGTCTGAATTTTAACAAATCCTAAATTAAAAGGTAATTGAATTACATAATACCTAATTGAATTATCCTAAAATATCTATAAAGTAATAGCGATATTGTCCCACATTAGAACGCCGCATTTGTTTACGTAAAGCCTATCTAAAAATACATTTATTATCCCTATGTTATCAAACGATTCGTAATCTTTGATTTAGGTTATTTTGAACATAAATAAATCATAAACGTAGATACTGCTTTATTTATTTTTAGTGGTCCTCTAGTACTATTTTAAGATTTCTATTGATGAGAAAAGGTCCTTTCTCCTATCAATAAGGATGATTGGATTTTATTATACTTATACATCATTCCATATTTACAGAAGAGTTACAAATTTTTCTTAAAACATTTTCCTGCAGCGACGGACCAAAATTGTTGTTATTTAAAATCATTTTATTTTCGTAGTTTGAAAATAATGTTTTTTGATTCTAAGCGCAAACACGAGGCTTTACCTTATCTCTGTTTACTGCTGAAGTTAAGATAGTCCAGTGTAGTAAATAGTTAACATAAATAATTTAAAAACTCTACATATAGAGCATCGAATAAACAATTTCAAATAACTTAAGATGAATAATAGTTAAAATGTTCTACTAAATCGTTAAAATATAAGCTATCAATGAAATACTGTTTATTATTATTTTTTAACCGACTTCCAAAAAAGGAGGAGGCTCTCAATTCAACTGTTTTTTTTAATGTATGTTACATCAGAACTTTTGACCGGGTGGACCGATTTCGACAATTTTTTTTTAATCGAAAGGTGGTGTGTGTCAATTGGTCCCATTTAAATTTATTTGAGATCTAACAACTACTTTTCGAGTTATATCTAACAATGCGTTTTTACTTGACGCTTTTTTAGTCGACCTACGTTGTATTATACCGCATAACTTTCTATTGCATGTACCGATTTTGATAATTCTTTTTTTGTTGGAACGGGAAAATCCCTAGTTTAGTACCATGATAAGGAAAACAGGATCTGATGATGGAATCCCAGAGAAATCGAGGGAAACTCTTGAAAATCCGCAATAACTTTTTACTGGGTGTACCGATTTTGATAATTTTTGATTTAATCGAAAGCTGATGTTTATCATGTCGCATATGAATTTTATCGAGATCTGATAACTACTTTTTGAGTAATCTTTGATAACGCGTAGTTACTTGACTATTTTTTCGTCGATCTACGTTGTATTACTCGTCGATGTAATTGAAGTCGGTTTTTTTTTCGTTCGCGAGCAAACACAATTATTGTTTGTCTTTTTCTCCCATTTAAATTTGATCGAGATCTTGAGATTTGTGACTTTTTGAGTGATCTTTGATAACGCGTATTTATTTGACTATTTTTTCGTCTACCTACGTTGTGTTAGTTGTCGATGTAATTGAAGTTGGTTTTTTTCGTTTGCGAGTAAACACAATTATTTTTTATATAACTAGGTCGGCAAACAAGCGTTCGGCTCAACTAATGTTAAACGATTTCAGTAGTTTATAGTATAGAGTTGCCGACCCTATCCCCAATTCTACCCAGCTCTGGTCACCTTAATCACCACAGGAACACAACAGTGTTTGAAAGCAGTATTATTTAGCAGTTATCTTCTGTAAGGTCGCGAGGCACTTCCCCAATCGGGCTGTACCATACTATTTAGGTTAAGTTTAACGAATTTAAATTGATAATTAAATTTTATGTTTCGGTTTTTTATAGATATTAATTGTGTTTGCGAGTAAATTCTGTTATTAAATACTATAACAAACTATGTTGTGTATAAAAAGCTCTGAGTAGTAATCAAAATAATTGTCTGTGAATCAACTCAACAATCGATTAAAATTTCTATCAACTGAACGACTATAGAAATGATGACAAATTATATAATAATAATAAGAATTGAAGAAGCTAGTAGCATCTTATTATGTGATTTTAATAGTAAATAAATTACTGGCGGTTTTTATGAAAGCAGTTCTGAATAAACCTCCCCTTTAGCCGGAAGTAGCAAAGGTATTTTTGTCTGATCTTGATTAAAATTGGTAACGTTCACTTTACCAATCAACTACGTTTCCATAGCAACGAAAAAGTCGATATAGAATGTAATTTGACAAGCAACTTACATTCTATATCGTTCAATTTGACAGATGCTGTTGTGTGTGCATTGCAACGAAAAATCTATCTATCTATCTATTAATAAATAAAAATTATTAAATAAAAATAATTTTTAACAAAAAAAAACCGACTTCAAAAAGGAAACTAAAAAGTGAAAAATAAATTTACTTAGTACAAAGTAATTCGTATTTTGATTAAGTTAATCAGAAATGATTAAATAAATATTTTATATATATATTTATATATATATACGGTCGAATTGAGTAACCTCCTCCTTTTTTGAAGTCGGTTAAAAAATTAAAAATATTTATTGCAGTTATTAGAATTTTTGGTAATATCCGGCTGTCCCAAACTAGACAAGCGTGTTATGTGGGCACTAATTACGATTTTAAATTATTTCTGATTACCGGGTAATTTATATGCTACACTTTTTTTTCTATAGGTTTGTAAAAATCAATTTTAAGCTCTTTAATTCTTGCATTTCATTTTATCAATTCTCAAGTTAATAATTTCTGGTTTTCATCATTAAATATTATCATTATGTATTATTACCCGGCTTGTAAGTATTGTAATATTACTTAGATCTTACTCATTGTTCAATGTTTCGTGTGATAAGGCACGGTTTCAGTAGAATTATTAGTTTATTTTAATGCATGACGATGGAATAACGTTTGGATGGTGTAAGAGGTGTTTGATAATTATGATTCTCATTTTTAATGACTTTAAACATTAGCACCTAGAGCTATAGAAACAATAGAGTCAAGTAGAGTCTATAAATATTTTTAAGAATCCTTTGCACAAATACTACTTAACTCTTACATAATTTTAAATATCTGCTCTATTGATATATTGTTTTTATTTGTATGTTTGTATAAATATATTTTATATGTGTTTACATATGTGTTTACATGTATCCGTTTAAATGTATTGTAAATCAATTTAATTATATGTACTAAACTTGCGTTGTTGATTGCGCACTACTACTAACATATTTTTCTTATACTACTTTTATTAAAAGTTGCCTGGAAGAGATCCTATAAGCGATAAGGCCGCCTTTGCATACTTACTTGTTTTTGTATCTAATCGTTCTAAAATGTAACTTCTTTTCTGTGTTAATAAAGTTTAATAAATAAAAAAAATGTGTGAATAATTTGCACTAAATAAGTATAATAATTATCATTTTATAAAGTTACAAAAAAGTATTTATTCGTGAGTTGATTTGAAATTGAACAAAAAATGTACCGACCGTTATTCATTTGACATTCTTTCAAAATTAAAGCTGTCATATAATTTTATAATTAATTTACGAAATCAAAAGCAATAATAATTTTTTTAATTGTGGTAATTTATGTGGAGTAATTGTAAGGTTTTTTCTAAAAAGGGCGGCAAACATCTTAACCTTAACGTATTAATACTTATGACAATATATAAATAATATAGATACAAAAACAGTGGATATTATAATATTTTTTCATGTATTTTTGGCCTATCGCAAGCACCATGGCCACGAGATAAAAAAACTCAAGAATGAGGAAAATATTGTTTTACATACGTCGTATTGTTAGGTGACGATGACAACTTAAAACTCACATTTAAGGGTAATTTATTTGCCACTTTAATTACAAAGTAGCCTTTCATTTTACTTGTTTTTTATTTATATTACTATACATTACATTATTTCCTTGAAGTGTGTATGCATAAATGTTGATTAATGATAGGTGTACGTTTAAATTGTTAGTAACAAGTTACAACAGAAGCAAATAGTGATTGGTTTTTGAAATTACAATTTATCACACCTCTCATAATTACGTTTAAGTGTTTGTTTTATTTATTTACACTTACGTTTGTGTGGTCACATAGACGCGAGATGGTTCTATGCTTAGACAACTATCTCTCTCTGTCTCTTTCTAACTAATGAACGGTTTAGCAGCATGACAAATCAAGCTCCAATTCTTTTCTTGAGAAAAAGAACATTAATACTGTAATAATCACATAAAAGATGTATTTATTTAGCCCTTCTGTTGTCTTTTTTACGCATTTGGATGATGCAAGGATCACACGTTTCCAAAGTTACTCGGAAACATCAAAGCACGCGAAAAATATTTGGATATTTGAAGTAGTAGCCGACCAATGACAGGATACCCATCCGAGCGTCTTCGGTGCGACAAAACCAGTGCGGTCATCAACCCGCCTGCCCAGCGTCGTGACTACGGGCAATACATATGAGATCACGCCATTCTTGGCGCGAACTTGTGGAGGCCTATGTCCTGCAGTGGACTGCGATAGGCTGAGGTGATGAGTGATGAAGTGATGGAAGTAGAGCACAGTAGGAAATATCTTGTTCAAAATTTGGAATAGCCCATCTGTGATGCTTCTATTTTTGCAGAAGTTCATATCTTACGGTAACAGCTTACCATCAGACGTACCCTTGTTTGTCACCCAGTCATAAAAAACGGTTACTGATCCCAGACAGTCGTTAGAAGCAGACTTTTGTTGTGGTTTATGAGCAAGAAAGCGTGTGGCTTAATGCATTTACTTCCTATCTTTCTTCGACATTCGCTATTACTTTCTGTTTAACTGCACGGTAAATATTACACCGCTATACATATTATGTAACAATACGTGGTTTTTCCGCATTTCCATGTAGTATAGGAGAAATAAAACGTTAATAAAACGTAAATAAAACGATATTGAAAACAATAGATTAAATGTTTATTTGATTATGCTAGCATTGCTCTGTTCATGATTTTATGATACTTTATTTCAATAGCTTAGAAACGGTAATAAAGTAGGAAAACTAGCCTAAGATGTGCTTTACATTCAGAGGTTTCTGTTAACTCTGGGTTTCAAGTTACAATGGATATAACACTAAGGGTTATGATTCAGCATTAACGAACTTAAAGGTCTTTGAAATATTATAAAACAATCTTTAGCACGTCTTCTTAGGTATAAACATTTAATAGTAAATAAATTCGCACTACGCGACAGTGAATTATAAGTAATAATACAGAAATAGTACCTTTAGTAGTATTTTTAGTCTGTATTTTAACTGTGCTGATTGTGAGTTATCAGGTATGAAAAATATTCTTGACTTTTACTTGCTTGCCAGAAATGTAATAAAACATTTAAACTTGAAAGAAGTTTTAGTTGCATTTTGACGAAGACACACGAATATTAAGAGATTTTTAATTTTCACGGATGATTCAAAGATATAATTAAAAATTTATTTTTAGATCACGTACTGAAATGTTAGCATTCGAGTCGAATAAAATTTTTAATATTATTTTTCCGAGAGTTTTCATCCATCATCTTAAAGAATTATTAGCATTATTTTATTTGTAGTTTTCTTGCGCTACTGTTAATATTATTATTTTTGGTTTGACTCTAAAACTCGTAAATGTAACAGACATTAAAAGCAATTTTTTACTTCTTTGTTGCAATAGGTAATTAATGGACATAATACTATAAAGTTTTTGATTTAGTGTCTAATTTATTTTAAGGACAGGCGTTTTTTGGGTATGTTAATAGTTTGAGATTGTGATATTTGTTGGTCATGGACAAAATCTGACGGGATGAAGCTTTCTTCAGCAGAAGTTGATGGTTGCTGGATGCACGATGTCTATTGCCAGTATGATGGTTAGATGTACGCGAACTTTTTGAAAGAAAGAAGTGTTTTTTTTTTTTTTTAATTACTTACCGCCCTAGGGCTTTTCTAGCTACATTATTACCCTAGAGCGCTAATTAGTCACCTACAAGCCCCATTTGGAGGTAATAAGAACCTACTTACCGAACATGAGAGATGTAAAAATCATATAATATTATGTTGTATTCAATTCTATAAAAAATAAAACGCACATTAAAAATAATGTTTTCCTCTGCATTTGATTATGCCACGTGAGACAGCAAGAGTTTATTTATTGCTGTGTCATTCACTCTAATCAATCTCGGGGATATATAAATAACATACACCTATCCTTTGGACTTATACTAATATGCGAGTGGGTTTATTTGTTTCTTAGGACGGAGTAAGCTCAAGATCTCCTGTAAATATGATTTATCATCGTCAAAAAGTCTATATAAGCCGTCTAAATAATAATATAAAATGATATAAATCTTCGCGGTAAAAGAATCAATGACTATTTTTATCATAAAAACTATTCGAGTCTTTTTTTTAAGTTAATATTTTTAGTGGTTTTGTACCTTATTAATATCAATTTGTAGCACCTTAAAAGGAAAAATACATTTTTCATTTAAATCATTAGTAGAAAACAGAGTCATCTATAACGCTAACATTGTTTAAGGGTCAAAGGTCCAGTAATTTAAAAATATGCACATAATCCAGAATGGTTGTAAACATGCCTCACCTTTGTACGCGAGTAAAATAACGTTGGACGTTCAGTAACAAGAGTTTGTAATAATGATATGTATAAAGCGAATCTCTGAAATGTTGGGTACATTTACTTCATAACTTAGTACTTACACTTAATAAAGTAGGAAAATTCATTTGTTGTGATCCTTACTCTTGTCCAGCAACGATTGTCGAACGAAAAAACAAGTTTGTGTGCAATTCGCACACGGCAGAAGTTGAACTTCTGAAAAGTCGTCGGAAGGTAGGTCGATGTGATCTCTTCTATCGACGATGATCGCGGTTACGTGAAAAAGGTCGTGAGCGTCATGCAAACGCGTTTTAAGCAGTAATGTTTTCTATCTCATTCTCACCTATACATTTATGCATTTTTTTTTTCTTTATCATGATGCATTCTCGTGTCATCGAGTTTCAAATCGAAACTTTCGTAAATCAATTATACTTCAAAATCTATATGATCACGAAAAAAGCTCAGTCTAAAGTCAGCTAGTTAATTATGATTTTAATATTATGATGTAAGGAGAAAAATTAAAAAATCGATTCAGCCAGTACCATCCCACTGCTGGGCATATGACTCTCACCATGTAGGTGGAGGTTTGGAGTTTAATCCACCACGCTAATCCCCTGCGAGTTAGCGAATATATTCGATACTATGAGTAACGATGGCTATCAGGTTTATATGATAATAACTGGGAGCTTAACGTGCTGTCCGAGGCACGGTCGGGAGACACTCGCGGTATAATAGGTAATTCAATTAATTCAAAAAATGATTCTAATCTAACTTCCTACACACGTACCTAACAACGCTTTCTCACACAACTAGCCATATACGTACACGCATTACAGTTATATTGTCTGAGTAAAATGCTGTACTTTGTGTATGTGTATTGTATCAATACAAACAAAATAAAATTAGTAAGTTTGTTTTTAATACCAAAATAAGTACTTTGCACTAATAAGTGTTTTGGAGTATTGGTAAAACCTTGAATGAGCGATGCTCGTTGTAAGGAAAGTCATAATCAATACAACAACGTATCGAGGTCATTGACTCGAGGAGTTAATGACTACCTGGCTCAGCAAACATCATACCTCCATATTTTTTATATGTATGTATCGATTTTATTATTTTTATACAAACTTTTTCCATACAATGATGAACAAAAAAAAATTGGTTGTCTGTGAAGTTGGTTTACGGACGATAGTTTTACGTGACAACGTCATAACAAAACATCTCCTCGGACGCATAGGCCAATCGAGTGGAAGAGAGATAGACGCGGCGCAAGCGTACAATGAGCGTAACGGAACCATGAGCGCAACGCTACAATGAGTCATCCTTTTTCGTGTACGCAGTTGGCGTTCATTCGATTTATTAGACGTTGTCACGCAAAGGAATTGTTAAATTTGTTGGTGTCATTCTGTTGTCGTGCGCGTACATATACTTCAGCGATACTTTTATTTGAATAAGATGTAAAGAAGTGCACGTATTAGTGACGTAGCAACAGGTATTAACTGATAGATATTAAACATTTAATGCTACAAATTATCTATTAGTATATAAAAACTTAAAAACTAACGTTGCATGAAGGTCTAATTAATTACTGAGTCGAACTCAATGCGTTACAACATAATATATGGAAAACAATGAAGCATATGTGTAGGCAGTCTTTTGGTAGGAAACTCTACTTTGGTGACTCCACGTGACAAGGAATCTTGGAACCAAAATAAATAATCATGGTATTTCACTTAAAATTCATTATTTTATGTGTCATGTACAAAATTGCGAGTAAAGTTGCGTGACATATACATGTATGAAATAGCATGCAATTAATTTAGCAATGTAATTATTGTTTGTAATAAGTTAGACGTCCATGATCTATTATTTCTAGTCTATAATAGAATGTGGATCAAGTTCATGTTTCAAAATAATCTACTTTTGATGTGAGTTTTTGTTGTTAGTTTACGACACATGAACGAGGTGATTTTTAATATGTTGACATTTTTAGAAAGGTTTTTTTTTAAGTTTTACACTGTATTTAACGACGACACTATTTATTAATACTCGCGTATAATAGCGTATCGCTATAATAGCGTACGGCTCACCTGATGGTAAGCGATTACCGTAGCTTATAGACACCTGCAACACCAGAAGCATCGCAAGCGCGTTGCCGACCCAATCTCCAATCCCCCCAGGAGCTCTCGTCACCTTACTCACCAATAGGAACACAATACTGCTTGAAAACAGTATTATTTTGCTGTGATCTTCTGTAAGGTCGAGGTACTACTACCCCAGTTGGGCTGCTCCATATTAAATGCGCGTTATCAAAGATTACTCAAAAAGTAGTCATCAGATCTCGATCAAACTTAAATCGGACTACAAACCAATCATCAGGTTTTGATTAAAATAAGAATCATCAAAATTGATAAGCCGAATAAAAGGTTATAGAGTATAATAAATACAACGTCAAAAAATAGTCAAATAAATACGTGTTATTACATAGAACTCGAAAAGTACATTTCAGATCACGATTAAGTAAAGAATCATCGAAATCGGTTCATCCAGTAAAAAGTTCTGAGGTAACTACATAAAAAAATACAATCGAATTGAGAATTTCCTCCTTTTTTGGAAGTCGGTTAAAAGCCACATATCAAGATAGCAACATGTATAACAGGTTTTTACTTTAATAATACGTTAATGTAAAAAATATTGAATTATTACACTTAAATGCTATTTTAAATATGCATTTTGTAATAAAAAATTATTAAATTAATTGGATAGTTAAAATTCTTGGCTCGTAAATATGAAATCTATACAAACAAATAAATTTGGAGTGTCTTTTTTTTTAATGTCACTAGGTCGGCAAACAAGCGTACGGCTCACCTGATGGTAAGCGATTACCGTAGTTTATAGACGCCTGCAACACCAGAAGCATCGCAAGCGCGTTGCCGACCCAATCCCCAATCCCCCCAGGAGCTCTGATCACCTTACTCACCAACAGGAACACAATACTGCTTGAAAATAGTATTATTTTGCTGTGATCTTCTGTAAGGTCGAGGTACTACCCCAGTCGAGCTGCTCCATATTTTGAGCAGGAAATTCCTGCTGTGCCCTACCTCAGTTAAAGTCTGTCTGTTTGTAATATTAAAATAATCGCTTTTTACTAAATGCACATGGATGTATACACGGTACATATACCAAAATGACATTTTAAAAAAAATTGTCTGTCTGTCTGTTTGTTCCAGCTAATCTCTGAAACGGCTAGACCGATTTTGACGGGACTTTCACTAGCAGATAGTTCATGTAATAAGGAGTAACTTAGGCTACTTTTATTTTAGAATATTTTTATTTTGTAACTCTGCGAGCTGGACAAGATATTTTTTTTATAACCACGCGGTCGAAGTCGCGGGCACAGCTAGTATTTAATATTCGCTGTCGTTCGTCCAACGACAAACGTCGCACTTGACAAACTTGGCAAATAACGTACACTCAATGGCTGGCTGCCAGCACGAAAAAGAACTCCCGGACTTTGACAAACATCTATAAGTCATTCGTCAATTCTTCTATTGTAGTTGTGACAAAATAATTGATAAAAAACTTGGTTGTCTGTAAAGTTGGTTTACGGACGATAGTTTAACGTGACAACGCCGTAACAAAACATCTCCTCGGACGCATATCCCAATCGAGTGTAAGAGAGATAGATGCAGCGCAAGCTTACAATGAGCGCAATGCGACAATGAGTCATCATTTTTCGTGCATCCAGCCGGCGTTCATCGATTTATTAGACGTTGTCACGTCAAAAAGCCTCTTTCCCCAAGTAGGAGAAGGATCATGGCTTAATCCATCACGCTGCTCCACTGCAGGTTGGCGGATATATTCCCTACTATGAGTAACGATCACTATCAGGTGTACATGACAACAACCGGCACGACGACTTCACGTGCTCTCCGAGGCACGGTGGGGAGACCCACAAAGACTGTACAAATACCCAGACCACGGCAAATACCTGTATAGCCAATACAATATTTGTCATGTGTAGGGATCGAACCCGCAAGCGGCAGCGCAACAGGCACAACCCATAGCTGCGACCGTTGCGCCAACGCGGTGTCTTAAAATATATAAACTATTTAAATCGAAGTCACAATTTTTTGATATAATCAAACGCTTTTTTGAAACTTTATTGTTTACACAGTATAATTAATTAATTACATATACATATATTAGTCTTTCAAAATGTAATTATGGTTAAAGTAAAGCTACCATCCATTGTAATGAAGATTCTGCAAAGTAGAATCCTTAAGAAGTTTGCAGTTAATCTGTGAAAATAAAATTTCATCATTAAAAAAAAGCCAGCCACATGGCAGGAAATATGTTGTTCAAAATCTGGAGCAGCCGGACTGGGAAGCACCCCGACCTTACAGAAGATCACAGCTAAAGAATACTGCTTTGAAGAAGTGTTGTGTTCCTGTGGTGAGTAAGGTGACCAGAGTTTCTGGGGAAGATTTGGGGTAAGGTCGACAACGCGCTTGCGATGCTTTTGGTGTTGCAGTCGTCTATAAGCTACGGTAAACGCTTACCATCAGGTGAGCCGTACGTTTGTTTGCGACCTAGTTGTATAAAAAAGAAACAAAGCAACCATCACTTGTATGATAATAATACAAGTAATGCAACTCCATTAACAATATATACTACATAGAGGCACATAGTGTGTAAAAAATCTATAGATTTATTGTTCATTTATATTCAAATATCGTAGTTAATATTAAATTTTACACGTACATTGAACTTTCATCTCTGACACAAATATAAGAATTTTATCAGTTGTACGCCCACTGAGCTATTTTTTTTATCTATTTTATGCTACGCGTTGTAATTGTTTACGCGTTTTCTATTAAAATTACTAATTCACTTACATACCTACTTCAATATCTTCTTCTATACATATAAAAATGAATGTTTGTTGCATGTCCTTTATAGAACCGTAAACTATGCATTTAATCATGTCATGATCTTCAGCAAAGTGTTGTGCAAGGGCCCACAAAGGTTTCTGAGTTGGTACGAACAAAAAAAAAGCAAAGCAACATGCGCAGGGTACAGCTAGTATGCTATATACAGATGTACTTAAAATGTATATGTTTGTATTATGTTTCAATTGTTTACACCACGAATAAAGGTTAAATTAAGCTTAAAATAGTTAAAGATTGATTTTTTCCGGATATAGGAAGGATATACACATGTAGATTACAATAATTAGTTTGATTGAATTAAAAAGAATATGTCAAAAGAACTAATTATGTATAATAATAATCTTGCGGAGAAACGTATCGCTGTCTACGTAACTACCATTGCATATTTTTAAAATATCATTTCATCCATACAGGTTCATCTGTGTAAAGTATTCCTGCATGTAATGTTGTTTGACTTCATGCTACAGGCATTGCTTTTCTGACTTCTAAGGCTTCACCAGGAAATAAGCTACCATCGTTTATAATATATTTTCTAGTAAACCTGTAGCTCAAAATAAGCGTTATGATGAGAAATATGTATTATGAAAATAATTCAAATTGAGTGCCTTGATCTGTAACGATGTCCACCGGACAACCAAACCGAGCCATCCAGGTCGACAGCAAGGCTCTTGCAACCGTTTCAGCTGTGATATCGGCGATAGGTGTCGCTTCAGGCCATCGCGTAAACCTATCGACAGCTGTAAGGCAGTAACGATATCCACGATACTCCAAAATAACTTCCAAACTGCAAGAATAATATTCTTAAGTTAGCGTGCTTATACAGATTATTGATGAGAATTATTGATAGAATTTGGCGCAAACTTGACACCTTTGTCTAGCAATGGACTGCGATAGGCTGCTGCTACTGCTTACAAAAGACTTGATTTAATGTAAATTGTATCATGTAATCCCACGTTAATATAGTTCTCGCTTATTGCTTTCTTTATGTTGACTATTTGCGCGACATTATTATAGCCTACATTGTTACTGCGTATAATTTAATTTTCTAATAGTTATGGGCGGTAAAATCAGTTAACCGGTTTCAACATTTACATTACCAATAGAAATCGCTATGAGTGATAAAATGGCTATTGCACGTGTTTTGTAAATCTTTTAAATGTTGCATTTAGTCAACACTCTAATCTTCTTTGAATAAATAACTGCTACAAACGATAGGATAAGGTAGGCAGCAGGTAATCTAGAATAGCATATAGGCTCGAAATTTTACGGGTAAAATAGAAGGCGTAGGTAGTTACTATATGATCTTTTCAATATACAGTAAACTTTTTATGTGTGTTTGATGTAAGTAGAACGACAACGTGTAAGAAATACATATATGTTAACAGAGTCTAATACTGCTAAGAGTGAATAGTGCATTTTGCAAGCGTCTTGCACAATGATCTGTGTACTGAGCTAGGCTGGCTTGCAATACCTTAGCTATTTGCTAAATATACGCATTGGTTCATTGTATTGTATAAATGAATATTCGGTCGGGGAAAAAGTTTCTTCGTATTGTATTGTATAATATAAATTCAAGGTAAAATTTTACAAAATTTATTTTCATTAATTATAATATATATGTACCATGTTGTTCGATAACTTGCCGCCAACCCGTAGGTAGTGATAGGAAACCGTTGTAAAACCTTGTAAAAGTTTTTGAACTTCTTATTAAAAAAAAACACGACAAGTAGTTGACAGTTTTCTCTTGATGTCAACTTTACACTACGTAAAGAATTCTGATGAGACCGAAACAGATGGAAATCTGAAAGTGCAAGATTGGACCTATATGGTGGTTGCATGAAGGCTTCCCAATCAAACTCTCTTAATTTTTATTGAGGAGCTACAGGCGTATGTGGTCGGGCGTTGTCATGATGAAAGATAACTCCTTTTCTGTTGATCAATTTTAGCCGCTTCTCAATTTATTGCTGAAGTCTCATCAGCTGTTGTCAGTAGAAATTTGAATCGATAGTTCTACCCGGCGGCACACATATATACACTGAACATCATCTTATTGCGTGTCAACCCGGGTTTCGCGATAGTCTGTTCAGCTTGACCGACCTCTGACCATGATCATTTTCGTACATCCTTATCGTAGGGTAATAGGATTCACTTTTCGTCACCAGTGAGTCGCGGGGTCGATTATAATAAAACACATTTTTAGTTGTAAGATATAAAATTATATAATTATATTTAACTAAATTTTAAAATGATGATTCTAAATTGCTTTTGAAGCCGATTTGCATAAAGTAATTTTTTGATTTTGATTACTGATAAAAATGCTCAATCATAAACAATTACTCGAAGTCGCGGATGACTGTGCTAGCTAGATACTCGTAACTTTGCCAAGGGCGAAAAGAATGAAACAATAGGGCTTTCGTAAGCCACGATCTTTCTCGGGCTCGAGAGTAGACATTAATCAAGTATGTTTTTAACCCACGTCCAAAAAAGGAGGAGGTTCTCAATTCGATTGCATTTTTGAGTGGGTGCATCGATTGATTATAATGTGACTGGGTAGATCGATTTTGATGATTTTCCATTTCAATTTAATTGAGATCTGACAAGTAATTTTCGAGGTATACCTAATAATGCGTATTTACTTGACTATATTTTCGTCGACCTACACCGAAAAAAAGAAAATATAGACATGTACAAAAGGCGGTCGTATAGCTAAAAGAGCGATCTCTTCCAGACAACCTCTAGCATGAAAAGGACATGACAAAAGAATTAGACGGTATGGAAGTGTACGTACATATTATATACATATAATACGTTAATATACATACATATACACATTACACACATATATATATATATACTAGCTGTGCCCGCGGCTTTGCCCGCGTTGAAATTAGTGTGTCACAAAGTTTTTCCGGTAAACTTCCAGTGAAATTCTCCTCAAAATCGGCTTAGCCGTTCCGTAAACCTTCCTCTTGCCAATGGTGGAGCCCTCTCTCCAATAGTGAAACCGCATGAAAATCCGTTCTGTAGATTTTGAGCGAATCGATCACATACACTTTTGGGGACTTTGTTTTATAATACACTAACTGTTGCCCACGACTACGTCCGCGTGGTTATGAAGATATGCATTACTATTAAGATGTATAACGCAAATTATTTTTTTATTTCAGTCACTTGAAATGCTTATCAAACTGAGTAACTTTTTAAAAGGCACAATTTAGTATAATTTAATAGTTATTTTTATAAAACCTCTCTACATTCTACGTTTCATACAAACCATCAACCCAAATTAAACCCCCTTAGCGGTGGAATATCGTAAAATTCGTTCTTAGCGGACATGTGCTAACTATAATCTACCTCCCTGCCAAATTTTATCTTTGTCCAACCTGGATGGATAGACCATCCAGCGGTTTTTGATTTCTCGTGATGTGTGAGTTATTTACCTTTCTCTTTTATATATATAGATAACTATGCATTATTTGGACACCTTCTCACCATCTAAAGAGCGTACATTTTATATTTCAAGTCTCTTACTTCAAAAAAATAGGACTTTCATACAAAATTCCAACCCCCGTTTTATCTCCTTAGGGGTTGAGTTTCGTAAAATCATCTCTTAGCGGATGTTTACGCCCTATAAGGAACCTACCTGCCAAATTTCAAATTTGTAGCTGTTATAGTTTCAGAGATTTCGTGATGAGGGAGTCAACCTACCATCCCCCGTTTTAACCTCAAAAGGGAGTTGATTTCTAAAGATATATTATTTGAACACCTTCTCATCATCTATGAGGCATACATTTTAAATTTCAAGTCTCTTATTTCAAAAACATGGGACTTTCACACAAACTTCCAACCCCTGTTTTACCCCTTAAGGGGTCGAATTTCGTAAAATCCGTTCTTAGCGGATATCTACGCCTTATAAGGAGCCTTCCTGCCAAATTTCAAGTTTGTAAGTGTTATAGTTTCGGAGATTTCGTGATCAGTGAGTCAACCTACCATCCCCGTTTTGACCCCAAAAGGGGGTTGATTTCTAGAGATACATTATTTGGACGCCTTCTTATCATCTATAGAGCATACATTTTAAATTTCAAGTCTTTTACTTCAAAAACATAGGACTTTCATACAAACTTGCAACCCCCGTTTTACCCCCTTAGGGGTCGAGTTTCGTAAAATCCGTTCTTAGCGGATGTCTACGTCCTATAAGGAGCCTACCTGCCAAATTTCAAGTTTGTAGGTGTTATAGTTTCGGAGATTTCGTGATGAGTGAGTGACCTTTCGCTTTTATATATATTATTATTATTATAGATTATAGATTATAGATTATAGATATATACATATACACATTACACACACATATATATATATATATATATATATATATATATATGTATGTATACATACACATATATATAAAAAATATGAAAATACGAATATACATACGACAGAAGACAGGAAGGACCGGCTAAAGTCATTGTCAGTAATATATATTTGTAGTAAATTAATTTATAAACTTATAATGTGACTCATAAGTTTAAATAGTGTTTCTTTAAGTAACTTTTAAAAGTGTCTATTGATTGTGCCCGCCTTATATTTTACGGGTAAAGCATTCCACAACCGAACAGCTTGTACCGAAAAAGAGTTAGTATAAAAAGAAGAGGCATGAGAAGGAATTTTAAGAATAAGATTATTATCCGATCGAAGAGACCGGTTGTGACACTTTGATAGTAGCTCAAAGCGCAAAAAAATAGGAAGGCGTCTTTGGATTAAACAGTACGCAGTAGAGAAGTGAAAGAATGTGAGTATTCCGGCGAAGTCGAATTGGGAGCCACCCGAGCTTTTTGCGAAACTCAGAAAATGTGGTCATATTTCCAAAGTCCAAATATGAAGCGAATAGAAAGGTAAAAAATAGGACCTACGTTGTATTATACCGCATAACTTTTCACTGGGTATACCGATTTCGATGATTCTTATTTGAATCGAAAGCTGATACTTATTTTCTAGCGCCCATTGAAATTTGATTTAGATCAGAGGAGAAATTTTTGAGTTATATCTTATAATACGTAATAACTTGACTACATTTCAGGTGAAATTTTAAAATGTGTTTGTACATAGTGAATTAGTGTAGTGGGTTTATGTAATTACTAGCGACCCGCCCCGGCTTCGCACGGGTGCAATGCTGGTATTTATAGTGTGGAGCTAGCTTCTGCATGGTTATTAACATAATAACAACAACATTCAAATATGCCTCGTTAGATTACACGTTGTTACAGAATGCGTTGAAGAAATAAAGGTTCACTGCTCGTTCCCCGTAGGCGAAAGCGTGATAATTTTGTAGCCTATATGTTGACCCGACTTCTTAATAATATTCGTGCTAAATTTGAAGTAAATCCATGCAGTAATTTTTGAGTTTATCCCGGACATACACACAGACAAACAGACAAACAGATAAAAATTCTAAAAACTATATTTTTGGCTTCGGTATCGATTGTAGATCACACCCCAAGTATTCTTTTAAAAAAATATTCAATGTACAGTTTTGACTTTCCTACCATTTTTTTATATGTATAGATTATAATTTTTATTGACAGTCATAATGTGAATGTCCTGCCAGTCCAAAATGCAAGATAATTTTGCCTAGCGATAGGAAAGGAGGCAAGTCTCATCTTTATATATGTAAAGAAAATGACTGGAACTATCTTGTTGGTATAAAATATGTAGCTATATAGTCAACAAACACTTTCGACTGGTTGACTAGCCCAGGTTCAGTTTGTGATGACCCTAGTTTCTGCTTCGCGGGTCGTGGGTTCTAATCATGGGTTCCGGGTTCGATTCTCGTCTCGAATCTGGGTGTGATAAATGTATTATTTTATATACAAGTAATATTTATAGTCGAATATTAGGAAAAACAAAAGGAAGAAGCAACCGTGTGTGTATGTTAAATGTATTTCGTCGCTTCAGCCTGTAATATCCCACTACTGGGCATGGGCCTCTTTCCCCATGTTGGAGGAGGATCAGAGTTTAATCCACCACGCTGCTCCAATGCGGGTTGGCGGAAATATTCCCTACTACGAGTAACGATCGCTATCAGGTGCACATGATAACAACCGGGAACGACGGCTTAACGTGCTCTCCGAGGCACGGTGGGAAAACCCACAAAGACTGCACAAACACCCAGACCACGGCAAACACCTGTATGGCCAATACAAATATTTATCATGTGCGGGGATCGAACCCGTAACCGCCAACGCAACAGGTACAATCCATGGCTGTAACCGTTGCGCCAAATGTATGTATTTAAATACAATTTTACTAATAAAGCGTAAAGTGTAGAACGAGAAGAGTCATCTGATTTTAGATATTAATTAATATAATAT
The DNA here is from genome assembly GCF_905220565.1 of Melitaea cinxia. Classification (NCBI taxonomy): domain Eukaryota; kingdom Metazoa; phylum Arthropoda; class Insecta; order Lepidoptera; family Nymphalidae; genus Melitaea; species Melitaea cinxia. The sequence continues at coordinate 14,967,705 of NC_059401.1, forward strand.
TTTGTTAAAGGTCAATTAAAGGAAAAAAAACACATCAATTAATCAAAATGTTACATTTATAAAATCATAAAATTATTTAATTACCAACCTTAACGGTGAATGACAAACATGATGTCATATCTATTTCGATTTTTTTTTTATAAATTAAACAAACAAAATATATTTCCTAATTTATATAATACGCAGTACATAATGAGAATAGTGCGCAAAATACTAATTAATCAAAAAGCTTAATAAAAATTTCAAATGATTTATTTAAATAGTCTTAAAAACATCATCATGGTCATGTTACAATAATATTATTTTTTAATATAGTTACAACCGATTCGTAATGTAGATTCTGCAGAGATGAATTGACAAAAAACTCTGCTGTTACTCTCAACTAAGTACTACTAACGAACCTACTCTTTATCTTTAATATAATATAATAATAAATAAGTTTTTTTTTTTAAATATCTATACATTAGGAACTATTCGCTAAAGTAATTTTCGGCATTCAAACTTAACTAAGGTAGGGCACAGTAGGAAATATATATAAAGTATGCTCAAAATCTGAAGCAGTCCTACTGGGGAAGACCAGTGGCGTAGCGAGGCTGTCGGCCGCCCGGGGCGTAAGAAAATTTTGCCGCCCTCTTATTGAGATATTTCAATTTATGTATACTATACATTAAATATATTATTAAAGAGAAATTTTCGGCAAAAACAGTCATCATTATTTTGCAATGTACAGGTTATATCTATACATCTATACAAATTAAAAAAAAATGGAGTGTCTATGTGTAATATTCAACTAACCGCTTTTTACTAAATGCATATGGATGGATACAATACACGGTAAATATACCAAAATATTTTTTTTACAATTTTTGTCTGTCTGTCTGTTTGTTCCGGCTAATCTCTGAAACGGCTGGACCGATTTTGGATTTTCACTGGCAGATAGCTGATGTAAAAAGGAGTAACTTACGCTACTTTTATTTTAGACATTTATTTAATCGTATAATCAATCTCATACCGTCTGGTCTCTTGCCATCGTCTCTTGCAATACCAGTCGGCTAAAGTAGACTTGGCACGTTGACGGTGGCAAGGGACTGGCGTATGATATCGTTAAGCGCGGTATGTCTCGAGAAGCGGCCTGCATTTTTTTGGCATGACAGTCCGTGATGTCATGATGACAGGTTGCGATTCGGAGCGTGTCAGGCTCAAGAAATGTTCCTGTATTTGACGAAGGTTACGCGTGAAGCCAGTAGCCGGCCTAATGCGTACTCACGGCCAAAAGCCTAGCACGCGCTGAACCTGTACTACAGTTTAAAAGATTGTCATAAGTCAATTTGCAGTTTATGTCGTTCCAGCTCCTCTGTGAATTTGGAGAAACTGGAAAATTTTAAATGGTCCGCATTAATGGTTTCAATTAAAGGATCACTGTCCTTTACATCTTGTATGTAATAGAAGTCACTTTCGCTGATTACTAGTCATGAATGGGGAATTCCCACCAGTAAAGACGTTGCCAGTCGCTACAAAATATCATTCAAAGAAAATTGAATCCCCGACATCACACAAAATAAGTTATTAAAAATTCCGTGCTCCTTTCAATCGGTTCGAATTTGTAGTTGCGATAAAAATGATATAACGTGGTTCAAATATGTACAAAATATTCTTATTATTTAAGTATTGTTAAATTTTGCCGCCCCCTATAAAGTGCCGCTCGGGGCGGGCCGCCCCTGCCGCCCCCACTACGCTACGCCAATTAAAGGATCGCTGTCCTTTACATCTTGTATGTAATAGAAGTCACTTTCGCTGATTATTAGTCATGAATGGGGAATTCCCACCAGTAAAGACGTTGCCAGTCGCTACAAAATATCATTCAAAGAAAATTGAATCCCCGACATCACACAAAATAAGTTATTAAAAATTCCGTGCTCCTTTCAATCGGTTCGAATTTGTAGTTGCGATAAAAATGATATAACGTGGTTCAAATATGTACAAAATATTCTTATTATTTAAGTATTGTTAAATTTTGCCGCCCCCTATAAAGTGCCGCTCGGGGCGGGCCGCCCCTGCCGCCCCCACTACGCTACGCCAATTAAAGGATCGCTGTCCTTTACATCTTGTATGTAATAGAAGTCACTTTCGCTGATTATTAGTCATGAATGGGGAATTCCCACCAGTAAAGACGTTGCCAGTCGCTACAAAATATCATTCAAAGAAAATTGAATCCCCGACATCACACAAAATAAGTTATTAAAAATTCCGTGCTCCTTTCAATCGGTTCGAATTTGTAGTTGCGATAAAAATGATATAACGTGGTTCAAATATGTACAAAATATTCTTATTATTTAAGTATTGTTAAATTTTGCCGCCCCCTATAAAGTGCCGCTCGGGGCGGGCCGCCCCTGCCGCCCCCACTACGCTACGCCACTGGGAAGTACCACAACCTTACAGAAGATCACAGCTTAATGATATTACTCTGAAGCTATTGTGTTCCTGTTGGTGAGTAAGGTGATCAGGGCTCTTGGATGGGATTGGGGATAGGGTCCGTAACGCGAGTGCGATGTTTCTGGTGTTGCAGGCGTCTGTAAGCTACGGTAATTGCTTACCTTCAGGTGAGCCGTACGCGAGCTCCTGACGGGGATTGAGGGTAGGGTCGGCAACACGCTTGCGATGCTTGTATAGGCTACGGTAATCGCTTACCATCAGGTGAGCCGTACGCTAGTTTGCCGACCTAATTGTATAAAAAAAAGTATCGTGCTAATAATAATTGAACTGTGGATCTAGGTAAAAGAAGGAAATGCTTGAGACCTTGGACCATACAATAACAAATGCAAAGGGGTTCAACGACCGGCAATGAAACGGTAAAAGTAGGAAAATGCAATTCATTCAGTGAATGATTAAAATAAAACTGCATTAAATAAACACATTTTATATTAAAATGCATTTAACACTGCTTTGAATATTAAAACGCTGAAAATTTTCTACGAAACTTTTCATTATTATTTTAATTTCATTTAATAATTTTTGTCTGTTGTAGGCTACCTAGCATTTATTATTTATTTATGTATATTATATGTATTTGTATTACACATATCTAATATATAAAATTATCGTGTCGCGGTGTTAGTGGTTAAACTCCTCCGAAATGGCTTGACCGATTCTCATGAAATTTTGTGTGCATATTGGGTAGGTCTGAGAATCGAAGAACATGTATTTTTCATCCCCCTAAATGTTAAGGGTAGTCGACCGCTAAATATTTCTTTTTTAATTTTTAGATAAATTGTTTATTTTTCATTTTATTATGATTTGGCGTTGAAAATACATACAACCCTAAATTTTCACCCTTCTACCACTAACCCCTAGTTTTAAATAGCGTTTAGCGGCAAGACAACGTTTGCCCAGTCAGCTAGTATTAACTATAAAATATTATTTTATATATATTTAATAAACAAGCATATCCGCACGATACCCGTAGTATACGGCGTATGTGACATTAGCTCTTCCACTCGCGATTTTTATACCAATTAATTTTGGTATTTCTAAATGGACGATCTAGAAAGAGCCTACGGCGCATGATCAAGAATTTTGATAAGGGCTAGCGAGTGAGACGTAATTAGGTGGTTGAAGAAATAAAATTGTGATTAACGAATATATTGTTCAATCGCTAAACCGTTTTTTATATAATGTACTAGCTGACCCGGCGAACTTCGTATCGCCTAACGCAAACTTTATCGTATGGTATTAAAGTTCAAATTGACTTTTAAGTATTATCACAAATCTTTTGTGTGTGTGTCTTGTGTGTGGGAGTATAGAAAAGTGTTGTTTTTAGACTTTTTCAGGAAATTTAAATTTTTTTTTTTTTAGAATTTTTCTCTCCGTAAGAACCATCCTCGTACTTCAAGGAATATTTAAAAAAAGAATAAGCGAAATCGGTCCAACCGTTCTCGAGTTTTGCGCTTAGCAACACATTCAGCGACTCATTTTTATAGTATAGATTTGTTATATATGTTATTTGTGTGATGACAGACATAATATTCAGGGCCTGTTTCGCCAATTATGGATAACGCTATTTGACGTATGACGGTATCCGATGTTAAAAGTTTTTGAATCATTATTATTTTTTTAACATCTAATTGTACTATATTCATGAGATTATTTATATGATACATTTATGAGATCCGAGTGGCAGTTTTGTCAGTAGTGAGTATTATAGTTTATATATATATATAAAAATGAATGTTTGTCTGTATGTCCTTTACAGAATCGTAAACTATGCCTTTAATCATGTCATAATTTTCAGTAAAGTGTTGTGCATGAGCCCACAAAGGTGTCTGAGTTGGTACGACCAAAAAAAAAAGTGTAGCAACGCGCGCACTGTACAGATAGTTTCTTAATAAAGATAAAACAGGAACTAAGTAGATGAGTAGGAAATAAGTAACAGATAACGTAGACAAAGAAAAATAGAGTCTCGGTATCAAATTTGTTTCATTTGTTTCTCGCTGTACTCGTACACATTTATTGCATAATCCATAAAGAAATATTGGATTGGACATTTTATGTACATACAAGAAAAAAAAAATCTTACAATATAATATTTTTATAAACGCGTAAAATAATTAATAAAATTATTATTTACGTTGCGGCATAGTAAGAATTATCATGTTCAAAATATGGAGTAGTCCGACTGACGAAGTACAGACGATCACAGTCAATACCAGCTATACCAGTCGACTGTTACCTATAACACAAGCATTAAGTTTCTTACTTTAGGAACAGACTGTGTATGTGTATTGTGTAGATATTTATTTATTTAGTAGTGTTTCTGTGATGAGTAGAGAGCTGGAGCTCCTGGAAAGGGTCCATGGGCTACGATAAGCACTCAGTATCAGGCGGACTGTATGCATTTTCTCTACCCCAGTGATATAAAAAATGTCGGGCCGGTTGACGACTAGGCCACGAGGAAATTTGAGTGTGTATTTTTTAGTAGATTCTTAATTAATAAATAGTGTTTTATTTTGTTTCATTGGTCTGTATAATGAGCTGTTCTATTTTAGGAGTTCCAGATTTGTGGACTCGAAAATTATATCTCGTTTATACTCTTATCTTCATCCCATCCTTATCATCACTTCAACCTATCGCAGTCCACTGCTGGACATAGGCCTCCACAAGTTCGCGCCAAAAAATGGCGTGGACTCTATCTTAAACTCATGTATTATTTTAAACACATCATAATGAACGACTTCTTTATTTGAAAGGACACGACTCAAACACGATACGGTCACGCATAATGTCAGTTAACCTTCAAACTTGATCTGGCTTTTAGGCTTATTAAATACATTTTTTTATATTGCCTGTTTATTGATCAATGTCAACATAGCTTGTTAGACGGGCAGATTACATAATTATGATTACATAAGTTTCAACGTGACAAGTCGCCTGATTGATTCAGCCAGTAGCCACTGCTGGGCATAGGACTCTTTTTTCCACATACGAGAATAAATAGAGCTAAATCCTATGTGACAAGTAATTTAGGATATGGAGGTATACATCATAATGTCGAACTGTGAACCAGCTTAAAAATACGAGTTTGTTTTAGATTTTTTTCTTGTCAATGTCAATTATTTCGTTTTCTTTTATAAACATTGCTATGGTACATAATGACCACTATATATACCTGGTATAGTAGCTTTCTGTCCATGGCCTCAGCCGCCTGGAATGACGATTTCGGTTGTACCGTTTCAAATACTACCCTTCACGTCCCACTCAAAATATATATATACCCATATAAATAAATAATATAATATAATAAAAAAAAATATAGGTACCCATAAACCTTTTTAGAGTCACGACTCATTCTGCCTTTTAGTTAAAACCGCATATCCGTTGACGAGTTTTTAAGTCTACTGTAAACAGATGAAAGACAAACTCAGAGGACATTGTTTTATAAAATTTAAAAATAAATTGGTATTCTCATAATTTGCAAAAGGTTCTCACCGAGTAAAAAATTAAGGAAATCGCGCAAAATAATTGTAAAATTTCTGAAAACTTAACTACTATTTAAATTTCAATTTGACAGTTGATAAGACAGGACAATGTATGTTAGGTCAGCTAGCTAATTGCTAAATAAATGTACATAAAAACACACACACAAAGAACGCATATTATATACAAATATATATAACTAGGTTTAGGTTAGGTTTAATTTCAGAGAATACATTTATAACAAAAAAACAATTCGATATCGCACTTGTAGAAATAAATGACTTTAAAGTAACACAGATAATAGTTCAAATAATGACATTTAATAACTTTATTTTAAAATAAAATAAAGAATAATTTAACGCAATGTTTTAATTTTAGTTACAAATTAATGAGTCTTAGCAAGTTCTTTTTTAAATACGTTAAAATAGTTTACAAATTTTTATATATGAGGGTAGTATGTTATAAATTTTTGCAACTTCGATAGTGATCATTGTTTTACTGTAACTTGTTCGAATCTTTTTACAGTTGCTGCTTGACGATTGTTTGTTGAAAGTTAAGTTCTTACGGATATTCCTATTAGGTATTTTTCTGATTAAGACGCAAATTTTGCATATGTAAAGGTTTTTTATATGCATTATCTTTGTTCCATTGTATATTTTTTACAGGTGTTAGGTAATGATATTTATAAATCAATTTGATTTTATTTTGTAAAACTTGAAGTTGATTTATTTTGGTAATATAACTTACATAATAAATTTTTATATTATTTATATCGTAAAATGTACGATCATTAAGGGATAAAAGTCCATTCGATTTACATTGTAAAATTATGATTCAATATGTGTGTGTGCTGTGTACCTTTAAACATAATTACGAATTAGCTAATAATAATAGGTAATATATATAACCTACAATAAATTGCAATAGTTAAAGTCTTATCAAAAGTATAATAAAAGGTCGATTTAATTTTATAATATTTTTAATCCAAAGTTTTGATAACAATAGTGTTTTTTCTGTCTGTTCCTAAGGAACTTAATGCTTGTGTTATAGGTAACAGCCGGCTGATATAACTACATATTGTTTTTCAATAAATGCATGTAAATGTTACTTATATATAAATACATAATATGAATACATACATATATCACATCCAGACCCCAGGTGGGAATCAAACCCACAACCCGAAGTACAAAACAGGGTCACTACAAACTGTGCCAACTGGCTAGTCAACTAGTCAAAAACTCAAAAGTATAAGTTGATGCACCGGAAAATTTAAGTTATATTAGACAAACAACAAATTTGTGTAATTTTTACCAGTGAAATGTTAATTTAAGAATATCACCATTTCAACCTATCACAGTCCACTGCTGGACATAGGCCTCCACAAGTTCACGCCAAAAATGGTGTGAACTCATGTGTGTTGCCCATAGTCACCACGCTGGGCAGGCGGGCTGGTGACTGCAGGGCTGGCTTTGTCGCACCGAAGACGCTGCTGCCCGTCTACGGCCTGTGTATTTCGTTACCAGTAGTTGGATGGTTATTCCGCCATCGGTCGGCCTTTTAAGTTCCAAGGTGGTAGTGGAACTGCGTTATCCCTTAGTCGCCTCTTACGACACCCACGGGAAGAGAGGGGGTGAATTTAAGAATATAAAAGCTATAAATAGGGTTCTGGTCACCTAGAGCACTCCGACGACGCTCTAAGCCGAGGTGCGATCTCGCTAGGAGACACCCTTAGGGCGGGCGTTTTTCCCCCCCGAGCCCTCCCAGAGGGCTCCCATTCTTCCTTCGCGGCCGGCTTGCCTAAGTGCCCGGCCCCTCTCACCGGTGACGCTGTAAAGGCCGCTAGGGCCAACAGCACTCTTCAATTCGAAAAAAAAAAAAAAAAAATATGGTCACCTAACTGACCACAGGAACACAACACGGCTTGTGAGCAGTGTTGTTTAGCTGTGATCTTCTGTAAGGTCGAAATACTCGTACTTCCCCAGTCGGGCTGCTCCAGATTTTGAGAAAATTATTTTCTTGCTATACTCTACGTTAGATATTTTAATTTAAATTATTAATTACTAGAGACCTGCCGCGGCGTCACACGAGTACTAAATAAAAAATAAGTATTTGCAATGTAAGCGCAAAAAATTTTGTTTATTTACGCATCACATTATCTCTAAAACTGTCAATGTTCCTCTACGAAATTATGCATTTATTATACATATAAATCTTCCTCTAGAATCGCTCTATTTACTAAAGAAAACCGCTTCAAAATCTGTTGTATAGTTTCGAAGATCTAAGAATACAGACAGCGGGAAGTGACTTTGTTTTATTATTTGTTTTAAAAATCAATAAGAATTTATTTATTTCAAAGCAGGTGAATAATTAGGCTGACGTTTTTGATAACATTTATTTAGTTTTATTACGATTAAAAGTGTAATTATTCCATGTAAAATAAAAGAAAGGAAATAGTTATTTATGTTTTAAAAATAAACAAATAGAAATTGCAGTTAACAATAGAATAAATTTGCAAATTACTTTATTATTACAGTGTAGTGTTGTTAGATGCTTAACGAACTACAGTCTTTTCAATGTAGGATTATTCAACAACAATGTATATAATTAAAATGATACAAAATAGTACAATTTTACGAATAATACGATTAAAATCGACGGTCTTCGATAATTCTATGTCCGGAAACACACACTGTAGGTATATATAAAAAATGGCGTGAGGGGTCTATAGAGTCCCAGTCGGAATAAAGTTTCTTTCGCTTGTTGGTAGATGTTTGCTGTACAGTCAAGAACTGCACAAACATCTGTATGGCCAAAGTGTTGTGACCGTTGCTCCAATGCGGCGTCGATATGTCGTGATTAGCGGGTATTTATTCCATTTCTATTAGTATAATAGTCAGTTGCTGGGACCACTGACCTAACTGTGGTTAATTGAATACGACAACCGTTTTGGGAATGTGATCGTCTATCTAAAATATTCTTTTTTAGAACGAATCTATAGTTAAGGCGTTTGCGATGCTCTTAGTTTTCCAGGACTCCATTAGCTATGGTAACCGCTTACAATCAAGCGAACAGCATGGTTATTTCCCACCCTAGTTGTATAAAAAAATCTATACCAATCATAGAATTCGTTTGGTTATTATAAAAAGTATCAAACGAACGAACAAACAAATAACATCCCATTTATAATATTCGTAAAAAACGTTCAAGGTTAATATTTCAAAATAATTTTAATTTGGGTTTTTGCAATTACCAAAATTGTATAATATGTTGTGGCATCTATACCGATGTTATAAAGCTGGTGAGTTTTTTGTTTAATGCGCTAGTTTTAGAAACTACAGGTTTAAAACGGGTTCTATTTTAGTCTTAAATTACCCATTTATCAAAGAATGCTATATCTAGTATCATGATACGATCAGCATCAATGAAAAATTAATGTTTAATGGAAAATTTTAAATGAAATTTCGCAGCAAATATATATATATATATATATATATATATTTATATTTATATATATATTTATATACTAGCTGACCCGGCTAACTTCGTATCGCCTTACAGTGACTTTTAAGTATTATCACAAATCTTTTGTATGGGAGTATAGAAAAGTGTTGTTTTTAGACTTTTTCAGGAAATTTTAAATTTTTTTTTTAAATTTTTCTCTCTCTAAGAACCATCCTCGTACTTCAAGGAATATTTAAAAAAAAGAATTAGCGAAATCGGTCCAACCGTTCTCGAGTTTTGCGCTTAGCAACACATTCAGCGACTCATTTTTATATTATAGATATGTATGTTCGGGGATAACTTCGTCGTTTATGAAGCGATTTTACTAATTCTTTTTTTGTTGGAAAGAAGATATCCCTGATATCCCTGGTGTGGTACCATGATAAGGAAACCAGGATCTGATGATGATGTAGGAATAGTAGGAACCCAGAACCCCTGGAGCAGAAAGCGGGTTCACTACAAACTGCGCCAACGGGCTAGTCGAAGTTGACGTTGACGTTTTTTGAAGTTAGCTAGCCAATGAAGTATAAATTTTTACGTGCGTACTATGCACACAAATATTTTTTAATTTATTTATCGAACTATTAGCCTGTAAATAAGTTCTAGGTTTGTTGTTTGTACAACCTTGCCATTTATGTTAGCAGTTAATTTAGCAACACGTTTGCGACATACACATCATTATCACAATCATTTTACATGTCGGTAAAAAGTGAATCATTCGGGTCAGTCTACATTACGGAACTTCTATTGTTTTTATCATGGGACATTTAGAACAATAGTTCACGTGTGTGAGTAAACTTTTATCTCAGTTTTACGTATTGTGTTTTATAAATAAAAAATTAATTGTAATAGTACTGTAGGATTTTTTCTAACAGACTTCAAAAAGGTTACTCAATTCGACCGTTTATACTCGTATATATATATATATATATATATATATATATTTGATGTATGTTCGGGGATAATTTCGTCGTTTGTGAACCGATTTTTATAGTTCTTTTTTTGTTGGCATGGAGATATCCCAAGGGTGGTGCCATGGTAAGGAAACCAGGATCTGATGATGGAATCCCAGAGAAATCGAGGAGAATCCTCGAAAACCGTAGTGACGACTAGAGTGCGTTTGTTAATTTTTTTTTCGTCTACTTACGTTGTTTTACTTGTCGAAATAATTGAAGTCGGTTTTTTTTTCTATTATTATTATAGATTAATAAAAAATAGTATTTAAATTTTGTTATTACGTTGACTATAATATACGTGACAACCACTCTGGTATAGTGGTCACTGTAGGCGCCTAAATACCGACGGTTGCGGATTCGATTTCCGCTTAGTAGTTGTATAAATTTTTTGTTTCCGGTCTAAGTCTCTGTCCTTGTGGGTCTTACAACCGTGATTTGGAGAACAAGTAAAACTGTCGGTCCCGGTTGCTATTGTAGACGCCTGATAGCAATAGTTACTCACGATTCAGCCTGTAATATCCCACTGCTGGGCATATGCCTCTTTCTCTGTGTGGGAGAAGACGGCTTAACGTGCTCTCCGTGGCACGGTGGGGAGACAAGGACTTCACAAACACTAAGACTACGGCAAACATTTGGATGGCCAATACAAATGTTTGTCATGTGCGGTGATCGAACCCTCAATCGCCAGCGCAACAGCCACAAACTAATGCTGTGACTGTTGCTTTATATATAATGCATATTTCATATTAAATTTATAGTATAAATTACGTCTTTGTATATTTACGGAAAGTATAATTTTATAAACGTAAATTATGTTTTTTTAGTTAAAAATAATCCTTCATTTGTTAAGCGGAAGTAATTCGATGACATTTACATTTACAGGGTTTTTAACACACTTCAAAAATTTATTAATTTATTTTTATTTTTATGTGTGTTACCTTATAACTTTTTAGCGGTGCTGGTCATGTGGTCTCGGTTAAATTTGATGGAGATCTGACAAGTACTTTTTGAATTATCTCTCATAACGTGTGTTAATTGATTATTATTTATTATTTTATTTTTTATTATATACGAGTATAATAAAATGGTAGGAAAGTCAAAACTGTTCATTGAATATTTTTTTAAGGATTCTTGGGGTGTGATCTAACTATACAATACTGAAGCCAAAATATAGTTTTTAGAATTGTTGTCTGTTTGTCTGTATGTATGTTCGGGATAAACTCAAAAAGTACTGCATGGATTTATTTCAAATTCGGCATGAATATTATTAAGAAGTCGGGTCAACATATAGGCTACAAATTATCACGCTATCACCTACGGGTAACGAGCAGTGAACCTTTATTTCTTCAACGCATTCTGTAACAACGTGTAATCTAACAACGCATATTTGAATGTTGTTATTATGTTAATAACCATGCGTAACCAGCTTCCACCATGCATAAGCTAGCTTCACACTATAAATAAAGACAATCCGTAGTATATTTAGTATCAGCATTGCACCCTTGCGGGTCGCTAGTATTATATAACGTTAGTGAAATACCATCTTTAGAGCGTTTGTGCACTACAAGGAATTTTACTGTCCGACAGTCCGATTTTTTACGGTCCGATATGGCGCGCTATATAAATGTATATACTAGTTTGTGCACTATACATAATTTTACCGTCCGAAATTTTATCTGCCAATATTCCGAAATATCATCTGCCAAAGTAACCATAATTTAAACTTCATATTTGGTCATTGCTTCTATCAGTATTGGGAGCATGCACTGAGAATTCAGCTTTTATGAAATGACGAAAGTCTGGCCCTCTTGGGTTCCCGGTCTATATGTTATTTTGGGTGTAATAGATATATATTTCAAATTTAAAAATATTTATAAGTTATTTGTGTTATTATTCGTTGGTTGACATATTTTATTTGCTTTTTACGCGTAGGTGTACAATGTCAACTCTTTTTAAATATATTTTATTATTATAAATTATAAAATGATTGGTCTATGGATCCTCGATTACTATTATACGAAATCGCACTTACAGTGATAAAATCCGTACTTGTAAAGTAATAATTTCTAATTATAGCCTATTTACGTATAGAAAAGAGGAACTCAACATAACCACACAGCTTAGCCACGCCCCTTTCGCGTGTGAAAAATATTATTTTGAAAATTACAAATCTTCAAAATAATTTGTACTGTTAGAGTACGTTATGCACTTATAATGCATATAAATAAATATATGTATAGCGAACAGAACACAGAAATTCATATTTAAAAGAGAATTCATATTTATATATATTAGTTGACCCACAAGCAAATATAAACTTGTTTAGCTATGTACTTATTCTAATGTTCTGGTTTTATGTTGTCATACTAACTATAGTTGTTTTGGCTATATTGACCTTGACAGCGTCACTGGACGAGGAAAGATTACAAAGCACTGGTTGCAACGCCTCACTCTTAACGGTGCTCACTAGGAATGTCTTCTGCATCGGGGGTTTGGAAATAGACAAAATAAACATCTATATGTCTAATACAAATGTATATGGCTCATACAAATGTATGCCATGAGCGGGATCGAATCCGCTACTATCTTTTACCAATTCTGTGACTTGCGCTAACGCGTCGTCGTAATGTAAAACCTTGGGGATTATTTTAGTAGTTGAATTCTACAGTAATTTTGTTCTGAAAGTTTTCTAAGTAGAAAATGACTGTGTTTTCGGATTTTATAATGAATAAATATTTACAACATAGACACACACGGTCATTCGTTCCCAAAGTAAGCAAGTTAATGCTTGTGTTATAGGTAAATAATACATAATAATACATACAAACTGCGCCAAGCTAGCGCTACTTATATTTCTTTATCATTACGACTAACGCGGGCTAGTCGCAATGATAAAGGAATATAAGTAGTTCAGTATCGGATAACTCTAGACACACAGGGAAATTGGCCCTGTAAACGAGGTACGTCGTCTTTAGCGATGGATGTTTGTCTAGTAATTTAGTATAATATATTTTACATGGAACGATGAAAATAACGTGAAAGTCAATAAAGAACTTTTCATTTTCTATACACTCAATAATAAATTTATATTTGATATGAAATAAAGTGACGCTCTGGTGTAACGATGCGTGTGCCGTGTCGGCGGCGCCGGCGCCTAAACATCCCGCTCGGAGTGGTTATTTGTGTTTATACAAATATTTATTTCCAGTCTGGTTTTTAGTCCTTGTAGGTCCCCCATCGTGCCTCGGAGAGCACGTTAAGCCGTCGGTCCCGGTTGTTATCATGTACAACTGATAGCAATCGTTACTCATAGTAGGAAATATATCCGACAACCTAAATGGACATTACAGGCTCTGAAGCATATGAAATAAAGTAACAACATCACTATATTGTAGTTAGATCTACTAAATATGAATAAAGCTAAAAGCTTATAAACAATCAAACAAAAAATTATTGACCGACAAAATTGTCAACCGATGCTATACTAAAAATTTTATATGCCGATTATCCGCCAATTATCTGCAAATATTCCGCCAGTTATATGATATCTCATATTGGACCAGCATGGCTGATTAAGGCCGATACATTCTGCTATATGTAAAGGAATATCTATGCTTAATAACATTTTGAGGCTATGGTAACTAGGAAATAAGTGTACATATATGATAACTAGCAAATAAGTGTAAATATAGATATAGATAAGAAAAATAATAATTTTCAGAAATTAGAAAGGAATTATGTATTATGTGTGTATACTTCTCTATAAACAGAATTTATTAAGAAAAAAAAAACATTTTGAGGCTGTTTTAGTTTATGTTAGTTATTTTAATTATAATTTCCTTGTCAAATATTTGCAAAAAATAGCAGTGTAACGTGGCTAGTAATTTTTTAATGTTAGCTTATGAGCCAGTAGTTAAATAAGGTGAAAATATTATCTTTAACTGGGGTAGGGTACAGCAGTATATATCTTGGTTAAAATATGCAGCAGCCCGACTGGGGAAGTACCTCGACCTTGCAGAAGATCACAGCTAAATAATACTGTTTCATCATAACTATCGGGTTTTTATTAAAACAAGAATCCTCAAAATCGGTACACCCAGTGAAAAATTATGCGGTATAACACAGCGTAGGTCGACGAAAAAATTATCCACTAAATACGCATTATTAGATTTAACTTGAAAAGTACATATCCGATCTCAATTAAATTTAAATAGGATCACGTGAAACGCACTACCCTTCGATTTAAAAAAAAATCATCGAAATCGGTCCACCCAGTCAAAAGTTTTGAGGTAACATACATAAAAAAATACGATCGAATTGAGAATCTTCTCCTTTTTGGGAAGTTGGTTAAAAAATCTGCTTCGAATATTTCTATAGCGCTCGTAATTATAATATATAAATAATATAATAAATGATTACTCTAAGGTCAAAGGTAATGTGTTAAATTCGGTTGCGAAGATGCTTCAAACGTATTAATTAACATAATTTAAGTAATGACGATTTTTTAGACGCAGGCTATATTTTTAACCGACATAAAAAAAGGTTTTCAATTTGTTCTTCTCTCTTTTTTTTTGAAGTTGTATTTCTTTTGGTGCTTTAAAAATGATGTGAGTAAAATTTTACGATGCGCGCGGACACCGTCATAAAAAAACAGACACCTTGAAGTTAGCTATTTAACGAAGAAGAACCGGCTAGCTAGCCAATAAAGTATAACTTCTTACTTGCGTACATAAGTACACACACACTTTTTTTAGTTACTTTGTGTTACGTCATAAGTATTTATAATTTTTTTTATTCTCAAGTATGTGCTCGTCGTAAGGTTCGATTTCAATTTGAGCGCGATCTGACAAGTGGTTTTTGAGTTATCCCTAATTACGAGTATATGTATTATACTATACTTGTCATGTAAATTAATTATTATATTTGAGTCATTTAAATTCAAGTCGGTTTTTATTTGTTTAAGAACAATAACAATTATGTTGGTTTCTATTGCTATAGTAAAGATCTCTATCATTTGTTTTTGTACCTATTATGTACAGACAGAATGGTTACAACTTTATTACGTGTAAAGATATCGTTAACATTCTTAGTTAAGAATAAATTTTGGTTAAGTGTTTTTTTACGTTCACTATGTTAGTTTAAGGCACTATAAATATTTATATGAATGTTATTAAATGTGTAGAATCCGTCTGTTTGTTGAGTTGGTAACGTTATATTATTATCAGACGACCGTATTTGAATTTTTTATCTATGTTAAATTTATTAATTTCATGTTATACAGTACCAAAATTAGTCAAAGTCATCCTTTATTGACGAGC
Organism: Melitaea cinxia; assembly: GCF_905220565.1. NCBI lineage: Eukaryota > Metazoa > Arthropoda > Insecta > Lepidoptera > Nymphalidae > Melitaea > Melitaea cinxia. The sequence continues at coordinate 14,983,453 of NC_059401.1, forward strand.
GATGGTAAATTGTGACGAAATTGCAATAATCGCGTCCCTGAATGTACGACTGCAAATTGCTTCCGATTAACGTTGATTAAGGGTTTAGATTTCGACAGAATCAGACGCGTGACTGTTTCACAGAATCAGGATTACATTTTAAGTAAAAAAAGAATTAATTTAATTTAAATAAAACATTCTTCTTATATATATATTATATATTTGTATCATGGTATATATTCATCGTTGGATACGTGTTGGCGCGTGTGATCCCCGCTTACGGCAAACATTTGTATCGGTCATATATCACCTACATTATCAGACGTTTGTGCTTGTATATTGTGCTAGTTTCCGGAAGTCAGGCACAGGAGAAAATCCTACTGTCGTTGAATAAGAAGCGTGTATGTTATTTTCGGATGTTATCTATAACACGAGCATTAGGTTGTTTATCTCAGGAACAGACGAACGTGTGCGTACGTTAAACATATTTATTTTTTGGTAATTTTTGCTTTCTAAATTTGAAATTTCAATTTGTTACAGATAAAAATTGTTGCACAGTTGAATAATGTCAAGGTGAAACAAAAACATGGAACCTATGGTAGCAATGGATACTCCCATAACCATAATACGAAACTCGCCTAAGGCGTTAGGATGTGCGCACTTATCTCATTTGCCTCAAAGACCTCCCATAAATCTCGGTTTTCAAGATTTGTCCTACACAGTCTCTAATGGAAAAGGTGAGTAATTTTTTATCTATGAATAAAATTAAGCTTTATACGCATTTAAAAAATATTTTGTTTATATGGGGAACAAGGTAATAAATACTTTTTCGTTTATTTTGATTGGTCTGTGCGTTGGCTTATATTTATACGAACATATATAACAAGGAATAAATTATATGATAGTGATGTAAAAATAATTTAAGAGATTTATTAATGTTGTTGTATTGTATACTTTGATAGTGTATTAAAAAAAATAGAAAAATATTAAAACAAATAAAATTAACAATTAATAATTTTCTTTAAAAAATAAATACAAAACAAAACGTGTTAAAAAAACTTCTACAAAAAGTTTTATGTTATTTTTTTTCTCAGTATCGTATGAAATTCGTAATTTTTCTGTGATTGCGATAAAACTGTTTCCGTTTATGATATAATTCGTGCAATATGACGAAAGCTTTAAAATTTGCGCAAAAAATAGTAAAACAGTAAATGATAAACATCTCTGTAAACTGATGTACCTTTAAAAAATTTGTTGCTAAATATTACATACATAAATTATGTTCATTTTTTGTTCATTATTCTTTAAATAATTAAATCATGAACAAAGCTGAGATTGTTACAAGTATTAACTTTACTTATATGACACATTAAAACTTTCGACGAAACAATGCAACACATTGCAATTTGAATAAAAACTACATTTTTTCGGAGGTTTCACGGAAAATAATAATCTTAACAATGGATCAATGGATTTCAAGTCAAATTAATTTTAATTTACGAGCTTTCTCTAGGTTTAGTTACGGGGTCCGTAAAATAACTCACTATAGATAGCACCGGGTTGCTCAGAACCGAATATAAAAATGCTCATATCGAAAATTTTGATCTAATAGGTACACCGTTCTATAGCTTAACTGGCTAGAGCACCGACACGTTCAGTCCGAGATGCAGGTTCGATCCCCGCTGGAACGGTCGATTTTTGATATGATATTAAAAATGATTAAAATTCCCTAGTGACACATTCACACAAAAATAATATAATACGAATAGAGTTAGGTACCTTTATATATAATATTTTTAAGTGAAGTTGTTGTTTCTCCTGCTTTGATTGTTTACTTAAGTTGGTAATGTTCATCAAACTTATATCCATATAGTAATTATGTATAAACGCTATTTATCTTTAAATAGCATCTGTTTAATATTTTCATATTTATTTATTATTTTATACAAAAGAAGTTTATCTCACAAACATTATATTTCTTATTTAAAGACCCATAAATTTTTTACCTTTCCATACTCAAATACAGTAACAGTTTGAATTAAGCTTATTAGTGCACACACATTTTGTAAATATCTTTAAAGAGAAATACTTTGCGGTTTTCGTAAGTAAGCGGCGATACAGTAAAATGCACGTTAGGTCAACGAACTCTCCTTAAAGCAGATCTATCCTGTGATCAGTTGCAAGGTTCATAGACAAGTAATTGCAGCTTGAAGCGTGCATTGGCCAATAGTTTCGAAAGTTGCGTAGTGATGTGACGACCTCTGTGCGAAGTTGTATCGATTAAAATTAATAAAAATAAATCGTGTAAGATTTCCATAGTAATACCTAATTCCAATGTATTTTAACTTAGATGTAGTATATATAACTAAAACATTGAATATAAATTAACTAATGATTGTAATATAACATATGACGAACGTATTAAGGACTTTGACATTATAAAAAAAAATTGTAAGAGATAACGCAGAATGAAAATAAGTATTGTTGTTTTTATTGACGTGACAACGTCTAATAAATCGATGAACGCCGGCTGCTTACACGAAAAAGGATGGCTCATTGTAGCGTTACGTTAATTGTCCCGTTACCCTCATTGTACGTTTGCGCCGCGTCGATCTCTTTCCACTCCATTGGCCTATGCCTAAACTATCGCCCGTATCAAATTTACAGACAACCATTTTTTATTATTATTGAAAAGCATTGTTATTATGTTATATTTTTTCTAGTTGTCTGTGCTTATTTTAAATATTATGTGTAGTTTTTGTATACTTATATTGTCATATATCATCTACCAATTTTAACGTGATCCGAAGCTGACGATGTTTTTTTTTTGTAAATATTTTTCGTTTTCTTATAATTTGTAATATTGATGTCCTATATGTATTAATTTAAAAAAAAAATTCGTGATTATGTACAGGAATTTTATAGGCTTTAGTCATTAGATGAGACTTGGTAATCTTTGATGACTTCATTTTAAACGTTCCATTGCAATCTAGACATGATCCACGAATATTCGGAACAAGGTCGTCGTATTATTTTTGTATGTTGTTCGGTTATTAGTAACTATCTTAGCACATTTTTTTTTGTAGTGACTATATATTAAGGTTAACTGCGGATGATAACCTTATTGGGTTACCTATCTATTATAATAATGTCATTGAAATCTATATGTTTGTATGTTTTGCATTATGACCAAACAAACACCCAGAACGGAGTTTTGCGTAAACAAGTATTGACGGATAAATATTTTTGACTAAAATGTAAATATGTTTTCAAGCGTCTGGTTTTAAAGTGCGTGTTCTATATCGGTTTTCATAAACGTATAAACATTTTAAAATATTAATTTGAAGTAAGATTTTTACACTATAAATCTTGAATCCATCCTCGTAATATATATGAAATAAATATAATTGGTGTAAAGACTAGCCCGTTGGCGCAGTTTGCGGTGCTTTCTGCTCCAGGGGTTGCGGGTTCGATTCCTGCCTGAGTCTATATATATATATATATATATATATATATATATATATATATATATATATATATATATATGTATTATTTCTATGTATATTTATAAAAAATACATATAATAGTCGGCTGCTACCTGTACACAAGCATTAAGTTGCTTACCGTAGGAACAGATAACCGTCTGTGTATATAATAAGATATTTATTTATTTAAAGACAGGTTGTAGTTAGTCCACAATGAACAGAAAAAAAGATCTATGCAACAACACAGTAATCAAACAATTAATACAATACAGACAAAGTATAATTACAAATAAGCAAACTAAAACATACTATTTTATAAAATATTTTAATATAGTGTTAAAAATAATTATTACAAATATCGATAGCAACGAGGAGTCCCTTCCTTATCTGTCGATATGCACGTGACTAGCGACCGTCCTGTGGTCTAAAACCGCTGCACGTGAGTGTACCGTGAAACCGAGGCATTGCCGATGCAATACACTGCTCTAGGGTATTCGTCGATTCATTACGTCAAGTACGACTTGAGTAACACATCTTTAAAACAATGAATGAAATCATTGAAACTTAGAATCTATACTTATATTATAAAGCTAAAGAGCTTGTTTGTTTATACGCGCGCTGTTGTGGGTAGTCTATTTACCATGGAACGCTAGGCTATATAATATCTTAGCACATTTTTTCCTCAAATTAACGCGGATAAAACCGCAGGGTGCAGTTAATATTATTATAAACTAAGATACCCTTCGAACTACATACATTCTTTTTCGTGTTTTTTTATTTTCTTTTATTCAAACTTTGTCCTGAACACAATGTACTCGAAAAATAAATAAATAACAGAATTATCAAGTTTGGTGCAGGCGGTCGAGAGTTATGCGCGTACAAATAGAACTTACATTGGAAATCTTATTTTTTATTTATCTACAATGCCCACATTTTATAACTCTGTTTGTACACAAGTGCACAGGAAATATTTGAGATTTGATTGTAGACAAGTGAACAGGAAGTATTCGAGATTTGGTTGTACACAAGAGAACAGGAAGTATTCGAGATTTGGTTGTACACAAGTGAACAGGAAGTATTCGAGATTTGGTTGTACACAAGTGAACAGGAAGTATTCGAGATTTGGTTGTACACAAGTGAACAGGAACTATTCGAGATTTGGTTGTACACAAGTGAACAGGAAGTATTCGAGATTTGGTTGTACACGAGTGAACAGGAACTATTCGAGATTTTGTTGTACACAAGTGAACAGGAACAATTCGAGACTTGGTTGTACACACGTGAACAGGAAGTATTCGAGATTTGGTTGTACACAAGTGAACAGGAACTATTCGAGATTTGGTTGTATACAAATGAACAGGAACTATTCGAGGTTTGGTTGTACACAAGTGAATAGGAACTATTCGAGGTTTGGTTGTACACAAGTGAACAGGAAGTATTCGAGGTTTGGTTGTACACAAGTGAACAGGAAGTATTCGAGGTTTGGTTGTACACAAGTGAACAGGAACTATTCGAGATTTGGTTGTATACAAATGAACAGGAACTATTCGAGGTTTGGTTGTACACAAGTGAACAGGAAACTATTCGAGATTTGGCTGTACAAAAGTTAACAGGAACTATTTGAGATCAAGATAATAAAGTGACAACTGTGACCATGGAATTAAATTTTCTCTTAAGTAATATCTGGTAACAAAATAATAAATTTTAAAGTTGAAATTGTCGCACAATATACGTAGCTGAAAATGTTTCTGTAGTAAGTATTTAGCATTGGCATAGTGGTATTATATAATGCTAAAAATAAAGCGATTTTCATGCGTGTAGGTTCTTCCTTACCGACTGTAATAGTTACCTATAGTTCCTCTCGCCCGTTAATAATCTCAGCGGATGTCATCCACGTAGGATGTCATCCACGTGGACGTTATTTATTTAGAACCATTTGATCAAGGTCATATCTGCTTATACAGTAATCTGCTTTATAAGGATTTATTGAAGTGTAGGTTTGTCATATCTGCCTACGTTACGCTTTAGCCTGTAATATCCTTATGATGGGCATAAGCCTCTTTCCTCATATAGGAGAAGGATCAGAGCTTTATCCACCACGCTGCTCCAATTCGGGTTGGTGGATATATTTTCTACAATGAGTAATGATCGCTATCAGGTGTATATGGTAGCAACCGGGACTGGCGGCTTAACGTGCTCTCCGAGGCACGGTGGGGAGACCCACAAGGATTGTACAAACGCCCAGACAACGGCAACTTTTCTATCGTAACTATTAAAAGGAAAACTAGCGAACTCGCCATAATAAATGCTACAGTAAATAATAAAGAGATCCCTAACAATATCGTGATTCGACACGTAACACACACATGTAAATATGCACACAATAGCTTGAAAGTTTGAAACGCACAATGCCAAATATATGAGGCATTATATTTGATAACAAGCACGCAATACAATCATTATCTTATTACGGGTATTAAACAATCCAATATTTTTTTTGCTCCTTACACAAGAGACCAAACGCATGTCACGAACAATTTAATAGTTTTAAACTTTGTTCGGGCAACGAAAATGCATTATGTATGCAATGAAAGGTTTCAAGCACGGAGTATTTCTGTGGTTTGTGGTTTCAAGGTTGAAGGAAGTCTGCTTTGAACAAATACTAGTTAACGAGTCTTTCTTTCTTAGTCAAATACTTGTGTTATTATTCTATTACACTAAGTAAAATATTTGGCATTGTACGTTTTAAATTTTTATTTAAAAAAAATACCAGAACGCAAATACTTTAAAAATAATAACGATGACGTACTGACTAAAATTAGCTGTTTTATTTAAAGAAAAATTCCAATAAATCTGAATTGTAATTATAATACAAAGGTCATGACTTCTTACTCGGTCTATCTTAAATATTGTACTTCAAATTAACTAAAGGTAACTTCTAGAAACATTTTATAACCTCCGATGCTTTTTTCCATTGATTTATCTATGTTAAATTAGCATCGAAGGAATGGTTATTCCAGAGATAGATAAAACCTAAAATCCAAATTTCTGCTCTATTTTAGTTTATTGAAGCTTACGAATGGTTTTTTTATGGTATCCAATTAAACAAATTTTGAAATTTGATTGAGTTCTGACGAGTAATTTATAGTTAGTTTTTGTTTATTTTATTAACTTACTAACCGACTTCAAAAAAGGAGGAGGTTACTCAATTCGACCGTATATATATATATATATATATATATATATATATATATATATATATATATATATATATATTTAATGTATCTTCGGGGATAACTCCGTCGTTTATGGACCGATTTTGATAATTCTTCTTTTGTTAGAAAGGATATATATAAGGAAATCAGGATCTGATGATGGGATCCTAGAGAAATCGAGGGAAACTCTCGAAAATCCGCATAACTTTTTACTGGGTGTACCGATTTTGATGATTTTTAATTTAATCGAAAGCCGATGTTTATTATGTAGTCACATTTATATTTCATCGAGATCTGATCACTTTAGGAGTAATCTTTGATAATGCGTATTTGTGTACTGCGTATTGTGTATATGCGTACTTGACTATTTTTTCATCTACCTACGTTGTATTACTTGTCAATATATTGAAGTCGGTATTTCTTCGTTTGCCTGCAAACACAATTATTTATTCTTAATGTACACCGAAATACAGATACATATAAAGAGAGATAAAATACATGATGAATAAAGGCGATCTTATCGCTACAGAGCGATTTCTTCCAGATAACTTTTGGGTACAGGACACGAAAAAGAAGCACCGGATAGAAGTGTGCACACAATAAGGAGGAGAAAAAAATCAATAATAAATAACGCCAAACAAATTGTTTACATATCGTGTATTTATATATTGTTATATATACCTTTTTCACTTATTTTATTTGTCACCTGGCCGTCTGCAAAGCAATATTCCTTTCATGATCAGGTTGTCTGGAAGAGATTGCTTTTTAAGCAACAAGATCGCCTGGTTGTACAATACATATGTGATTATAATTTTTTTAAACGAAGTTCTTTTCTTAAAATAAATAAATTTTGTATCATTAATTTTGTTTTATGTTTAAATGTGCAATAAAGTTTATTATAGTTATTACTTTTTGAGTTATTAATAATATTGGGTGTTTCATTGATTATGTTTTCGACTACCTGCGTTATTACTCGTCGTAAATTGAAGGCGGGTTTTTGCACACACAATTGTATTTAATGAGTTTTGACACGATTTTCATATGAATTCTGTCAATATCGCTAGTAAGATCAGATACAGGTAGATTACTATCGTACCCTTAGTGTTCCTGCAATACTGTGGCCAGATAAAAATAAGTCTCCATTTTTCTGGACCTATTTCTGTTTGTTATTCATCCGTCACAAATACTCGTTCATGTTCAGAGAGGTTTGCAAACGAGTGCGGAATTATTATTTGGAATATCGAATGAGTTTGAGTAATCGGAATTTATTTGTGTTTTTTTTTTCACCTGAAAATTTTGTAAGTATTCCTGAAGAATTATAGGAAGGTATTAATTTATTTATTTAGAAGGTACATAACACAATATTAAATATAAAAACATTTAATAAATACAAAGGTCATTTCGGACCACTCACCTTTTATAACTTATATATAAAATTCTCGGGTCACAATGTTAGTTAATACAGTGGCGTGCATAAAGTTTTTAGACAGGGTAGGCAGTCAAAAAAAATATGAACAGCCACACTGCAGCTACTTCCTGGCAATTTTTTCCTAATTTTTTTCAATTTTGTTGGGAATAGAGGCTTTTAGATAATTTCAAGAACAGACAAGTAAATTATTGGACACGTAAAGTGCATTTATACTTATAATGCAGGCATACAAATACACGTACAGCAACCAACTGATACTAATCAAACAAATCAGTTACTGGATAGACATAGTGACCTCATAAGGCCGGCACTCTAATAATTTCGTTTGTGTTAAACATAGGAAATCATTGATAACGAAATTGTATGTTTAATGAAAGCACTTGTTTATTCATAAAATAACGTAATTGTTATTTATGTGTTAAATCGATACGCCTGAACAATTTTTAATTTATCCGTAAAATCGAACGTGTTGAATTTCGATGCACTATTTACTTTCATCAAACACACATCTCTGTTACATATTTCACAAGTGAACTTATTCATCCCTAATATATTAATATTTTCACTAATAACAAGAACGCACAAACGAAAATTTAAAAGTGAATTGTCATAATATTACTCTGTGGAATGATTCGGATGGCTGATGCGATTATGCGACCGTGTCAAAAATCTTAATTATTGGTACAAACGGTATCGAATTCAAGACAATTTGATTTGACAGGTTATTCTTAGGCTGTGCCTCCTGTCATTGTTAAACCAACCAATGTTAAAAACACAACACTTTGTACGTATTCCATATGACGCGCGACATTATAAAATTGTAGGATTATATAATGTCCTATTGTCATTGCTAACATTTTGTTAGTGATTGTAGGCAGAAGTTTCATAAAAGGCCTGTCGTCGATTCACGCGAAGCGCTGATATCGCATACATATATAACGGCGGGTTTTTCAATTGAAGCGGATTTAAATTGAATTATGATTTATGTCTTTTTTAAAAATATGTAATTTTCTTGTTTTATATATCATTTTTAGTAACATGATAAGGTAGGCAGTGCCTTTCTGCGTATATGGAATGCACGCTACGGAGTTAACATAGTCTTCCGAAATGGCTGGACCGGTTTTTATGAAATTTCGTGTGCACATCGGGTAGATCTGAGAATCGGCTAACATCTATTTCTTATACTCCTAAGTTATAAGGGGGGGGGGGGATTAAAGGGATATGATATGGCAACACAACGTTTGCGGGGTCAGCTAGTAATCTATATATTAATAGGTGAAGTAAAAATTTTGTACCCCTTTTTACGAAAATTGTGCGGACGGAGGAGTATAAAATTTTGTACACTTATAGTTTATATAGAAAAGGAGCGCAGAGTGTTAATATTTTTTTTATATTATGTATATAAATATATTAAATAAATAAATAAATAAAACATTAAACACAATGAATTTAACACACATTCGCATTATACTTTTTTGTTGATTGTCAAAGTCTGTAGTCGAATTGAAAAATTAAAACAAGGTTTTCTTTAATTTAAAACTTTTAATTATGTTCGAATTTCGACCTCTATGCAACCATTAGTATAATTAAAAATACAGGAAAATATGCAAAACAGACACGTTATTTTGTATTTCTTACGTTTAGAATCGTGATTTTTTATGCGCCTGTCAAATTCAACAAAAATGTCAAAGTCAACTCTATAAATAAATATATTTTTATTACCATACATAAAGTTCAGATCCGTAATATTGAGCTTAAATTATTAAAATAAATGATGATTGAAGAATAAATGCTTCATTAATTTTTTACTCATATCTAAAAATAAAGTAATTAATCGTGTATATGTGTATATGATATTTCTGTATTATTATTTTACATCAAATTAGCTGCGCCCTTCTGTTTCACCCGTGTTCATCTGAGGAAAATCTGGCTCGGGATGGATATTTGTATTTTTACCCGACTGCCAAGGAAGGGTTATGTTTTTCGCGCGTATCTTGTATGTATGTATGTAATATTCTTTACTACCTCATATTTCCAGAACCACTGAACGGATTTACATAATTGAGGTATGGTTAGGTTCGTCTTAGCTGCCCAAGTGTTCTTAGATAGGTGACATTAAAAAAAATCAAACATGGCGGCTGCGCGAAGCCATTGTAGTTAATGAAAAACATTTTTTTTTCTCGAATACTACAATATGGGTATCAAATTGAAGGGCACAATACAAGGATTTTAAAAAGGTATATCATTACAAATATTTCTTTCCGGGTTGGACGTCTTTCCCTGTGGATCTCCCCACCGTGTTTCGAGCACGTTAAGCCGTCGGTCCCGGTTGTTATCATGTACACCTGACAGCGATCGTTACTCATAGTAGGGAACTTATCCGTCAACCCACTATGGCAGCGTGGTGGATTAGGCTCCAATCATTTTCCTACACGGAGAAAGGCGCCCAGCAGTGGTATGGGTGGTGGTATTATATCAATATTTAGAATTATGTAATCATCCTTGGTAAATCGGCTATCCAACACAAAAAGATTTTTTCAATTCGAAACAGTAGTTCCTGAGATTAGCGCGTTTAAACAATCAAACTTTTCAGCTTTATATTATTAGAATAGATGTATGTATAGATTTGTTCGCAATAATTGAAACGTTCGGTTACTTCATATTCATCTGGGCGGTGGGTACACGGGCGCGGTAAATTCGGTTTTTCTCTTCTAAGTACAGATTTCGCGCGAATCCCGAGATAAAACGTAGCCTATATGTTCCACTAACTTCTCAATCTTCAAAGATTTGAATGGACAAACAGAAAGATAGACAGATAAAATTTTAAAATCGTTTATTTCTTACCATCTTGTAAATAAATATATGCAGTCGAAAAAAAACACTAATTTTTAAATCACAGACAGTCACACACAGACACACAGGCTTCAGGCAGACAGTCTTGTTTTATTTAAATGTATAGATATATATATATATATATATATATATTATTTGAAATTGTAAATATAAGCAATAATTTTTTATACGTTTGTCCGGATTTAGCTAAAATAAAGTCCTTTTGTAGTAGGTCTATAGATTATTAGATTTTATTCTTAACTAGTTTATTTTTGAGATATAATGTCACCCCTCTCCCATCCCGCAGTATAATTGTGGGGTTTCTTATATATGCGCTCGCTTAATCACATACTCACATACACATTTATCATTCATCACATATACACAATACGTAAACACTCACACACACACCCACAAAGACACACGCACAAAATTAAATTTTTTATATTGTCTGATATTGATTAAGCTTCGGTCGATGACTCGGTCGGGTACTCAGAGTTACACGGGACACCACCCAGTACAGGGGCCCTTGTGACTTGTTTGTTAAATGACGGTGTATTATTATCAATAAACTATTGTATTTTTTGTATTTTGTATCTATATTGTCAATGTTTAATTACCCCTCAAGTTGTAGAGAGATAGTAGGGTAAGATTACTATAGAAATAGACTAAAAATATTCAAAATAATCGAATTTGTGACATACAAAAATATAAAGGTAACGGAAAAAGGTGTAGGCCTTCTTCTTTTATAAACACACTGTCGACCTCTGTCCGTCCATATTTTTTTACACGAGGAGTAATCATCATTATATCATACAATAAAACCTTCACCGAAACACGCTGCTTCTTATGGTGTAAGTATTATTGCGTAGTTTTCGCAGTAAAACCGAACAAAAAAAAAACCGACACTCCTTTTGTTTGTATATATTTATTATAATAGAGCAAAAAAAAATATTAATTATAATTCTTCAATAACAATTACAACTTTTGTATAATGTGACGCACTTGAAACAAGATGGCGCACTCAAGAGCTTAGAGAGATAGCTTATAAGATCCAAGAGCGGTGCCTGGAGTGGCTTGGCCTTGGTCCGTCGTTGTCTTGATATGTCTGTCCCTGAACTAAATTTCCCTGACGTCCAAGAAAGCGATGGTTAGACTTCCTGAAACAGGTCATGAGAGCCAATGGTCTAACCGATAATGATGCTAAAGATTGCGCATAAAGAAGGAGCGCTAGTTCGAAAGCAGACCCTGGCGATAACAGATGAGATTAATAATGCCAACCAAAAGAAGAATAATAAAACATTTAAAGTAAAACTTTTTTAAGCACGCTTGACTTGGGGAGTAAGCTGGTGAATGCGTGACGAGAGCGTTACGAAAAGTGTGAACGGAAGTTGAGAGAGATATAAGTTAGTGAAGATAGAAAGAGAGAGAAAGAGTTACGTATATTACTATAGGTGCAACTATAGAAGTTTTACTTCAGTCGTGTGGTCTAAAGCACGTTTGCAAGTTTTTATTGGCGCCTTATTAAGAAAAATAATTGTTTTATATATTGTAGCTTTTGTTATATCATGTAATATACATAATTGTAGATCTATCTATCACACATCACTTCAGCCTATGTCAGTCCACTGCTGGACATAAGCCTCCCCAAGTTCGCGCCAGACATTCCGGTTTTCTGCAATCCTCATCCAGCTTACACCGGCAATCTTACGTAGATCGTTGGTCCAACGGGCCGGAGGACGTCCCACACTGTGTTTGCCAAGACGCGGTCTCCACTCCAGGACCCGTCTACTCCAACGGCCATCGGTCCTGCGACACAGATGACCAGCCCACTGCCACTTCAACTTGCTAATTCTGTGGGCTATGTCGGTTACTTTCGTTCTCTCGCGGATAGTCTCATTTCTAATCCTATCTTTGAGAGAAAACCCAAGCATAGCCCGTTCCATTGCACTGATCTATCTATACTAATTATCTAATCTATCAAATTGAATAAATAATGATTTTAAAAAGTTTACTTATTTATGTGTATTTTTAATTGTTACTGTTTGTTACATGGTCGGTTGTTTGATTGGTTTATTTTACGTTTTCAATATTGTAAGTAATTTACGAACACCTCCAAATAAAATTGGACGATCTTTTAAATTCCGTTGATTCTCACTTTTATTATAATTTTCTTAAATGTTTTTAACGTCAGTTTTTTTTTTAAATTTACTTTTCATAATTGGTTTCTGACAATAATTTCTGAATTTAATCTCGAATATTCATTACTGTATGCTACATGGATTTTTAATTTGACTTATTTTGATGTTGACGATATTATTAGTAACTTAAGGACTCCTGTAAAAAAGTAGACAATTATCTAGATACCGATTTTTACTTTATAAATTTTGTATTTGTTGTTGGTGCTGACTTATGAATAAATAAAATAAAGATAAAATTACTAATTACTACTTATAATTAAATAATGACTAAATTAAAATTAATAATAGTTAAGTATGCTCTTAAATGGATTCAAACTTTAATAGACATAGTGCAAAATATTTTAATTATTTTAATATTCGTAATAATACGTTATGCATGTAGCCTTGACCTTATGAGACAAGGGGGTGACCGTGACTTTGTCTGCGTTAAATAATTACTTTGAGTATCCTATTTACTGACAATCACTTTCTGTAATAGTGCGTATGTCGTGTAGGCACCTAAACACCAGCAGTAGCGGATTCGATTCCCACCCGGGATAGAAACTTATTTGTAATATTTGTTTTCGGTCTGGATTTTTGTGCTTGTGAGACTCCTAACCGTGCTTCAGTGAGCACATAAAGCTATCTGTACCGATTGTTATCACATAATTAAGTTTGCTATCAAACGAAAAAAAGAAAGACTTCAATTACATCGACAAGTAACATACAACGTAAGAAGACGAAAACAATTTACAAACGCACTAGTCGTCACTACGATTTTCGAAGGTTTCCCTGGATTTCTCTGGGATCCCATCATCAGATCCTGGTTTCTTTACCATGGTACCATCCTCGGGATATCTTTTTTCCAACAAAATAGAATGATCGAAATCGGTTCATAAACGACGAAGTTATCCCCGAACATACATAAAATATATATATACGGTCGAATTGAATAACCTCCTCCTTTTTTGAAGTTTATAAAAAAACACCTGATAGCGATAGTTTCTCTTAGCAAGGAATATATCCGCCAACCCGGAGTGGAGTAGTCTGGTGGATTAAGCTCCGACCTTTCACCTACTATGCCCATGTTATAGGTTGAATCAAACCTATCTCAAAAAATGAAACAATTTTTTATTTTTTTTGCAAGAGACAATATTCATTGTTTCCATAATTATTATTGATGATAAAATCAAATCGTGATTAATATCTACTAATCATATTATTCCTTAACCCTTTCACCCTTTTCATATTTTATTTTTTGCGACTATAGCTTTGTGTTTATGCAATTGATTGAAATAAAATTCTTTTATAAGACGTAAAAAGGTAAAAACGAACGTACGAACTTATGAAATTTCAGTACACAGAAAGACTTACATTCATGTTTATATTAATTATAAGTAATTTACAAAATAAATTATATATACTCGTATTACAATAACAAATCTCAGACCTTGAATGTCGCTAATAATTACAAAATTGTATTATAATTACAAAAACACATTAGATTTCTTCTTTTTTTGACTTGTTGTTTTGTTAGTTGCGAGTTTCTTAACTTAGACCTTGAACTTGACCTGAACTGAATTGGTAGAAGCCTCTTTATCCATATAGGAGATGGCCGAAGAATAATCCACTACAATGCTATGCTGTAGGTAGGCAGGTAAATCATTTTTCTAGCATGAGCAATGGTCGCTATCAAGTGTTGCTCTATCCGTTCAATTCAAATATTCGACATTCAATTATATTTATTGGAATATTAATTGAATCTCTGTGTTGAATCTTTGGTTGGCTAATTAAATGCTCATCCTAAAACTGGAAGGTAACCTTGATTACGTTTGTCAAATTATGTATATGAGTCACAACTATATCTGGAAAAACTAAACAAAAGAAGGTTTAGATTGTTATGATTAAATTTTTTTCGAGTCCTAACTGTTTTGGCATTATTGTGCAAAATTTCGTCCTAACGAAGGAGGTCGCGAAGTCGATACTCGAG
Source organism: Melitaea cinxia (assembly GCF_905220565.1). Classification (NCBI taxonomy): domain Eukaryota; kingdom Metazoa; phylum Arthropoda; class Insecta; order Lepidoptera; family Nymphalidae; genus Melitaea; species Melitaea cinxia. The sequence goes on from NC_059401.1 coordinate 14,998,563, forward strand.
GCATATATTAATATTTATACAAATATGCGTTTGGGTTTTGGGAATATATCTATGTGTCTCTTTGCCGTGCCTCGGAGAACACATTAAATTATATGTTTCAGACTTCAGTCGCTCGATCGATCTCTACTAATATAACGCAAATCACCAAAAAATGTTTATGGATCATCATATCTGAGGAACAGAATAGTGGATCCCCTTTTCCTATACAAAGAAAAAGCTTATCCCAACAATGAGATGCTTATAGACGGGTTCAGTAATTGTATATTATTAAAATTATTTTGTTTTCATATGCCTTCACGTGTAATAATATTTTTTTATACTTCCAGTTTGAATTATTCTAATGCTAATTTTTATTTTTTGCACTTAACTGCTTCATCTGTTTAAGGATATATTTTTGTTATGATTTTACACTTTGCTTATTTTATTATCACGTTCTATAAATAAAATTAATATAACACTGGCTGACATCGTTTTTCGCTTCGGGTTGTAAGTTTGTTTACCACCTCGCCTTGACTCTTTTTTTTAGTTTTAAAAATATGTTAGTTAAATAATATTTCTATTAATTTCCTTGTTACGGAAGTTATTCGTTTTAAATATTATAATATAAATACTAGCATAATATTAACCTTTTTCAAGGTAGTGACCTCCAATTAAAAAAACTTGTTAGACAATGATGTGTAGCTATTAAAAATGCGATACATACATAGTGATTTGCAATTACAATTATCATTTCAATAGTACATCCATTGAATTAATCGTACAATTTGTACGAAATTGTTTTAAAATTAAAAAAACACGGTTAATTTTGTACTATTTAGGTCACTTAATTTGAATATGTAATGAAATTGTTTTAAAACAACTAAGTTTTCAGTAAACATGGACGCATAGCTATATGTACATGTTTATGTATTGTATAATTATTTATGTGATGTAAATGTGTGTTATATATACATAACAATGGGTTATATAATTGTCGTAAGCACAGGTTATTATGATAAACTACATTAGACAGAAACTCAAAAACATTGCAGGCAATAAAAAATAACAAACTATTCCATCAATCAACATTCTTTGTAATTTGCCTTTTAACAATTTTTTATACGAAGTTGATTTTTTATATTATATTATACTAATACTATATATTAGATGTTGTGTTGGAGCAGTGAAAAATGTTTGCATGGTAGTGCGAGATCCGGTATAAGGAATATATTATCCTCGTATAATCGATCTGTCTGACAGGCCTGACTAAATCAAAACAAATGAGGAGGAGGTTATTTAGTTGAGCATAAGCAACCATTTGTTTTTTCCTCCCTCATTGGACGTTATACTAACTTACATTCTTAATTTTTTTACTTTATTAATTTTTTTAGCGACCCACCCCGGCCTCGCACGATTACAAAAACTATCTATCTATTCCTCTGGAATCACTCTATTTACTAAAGAAAACCGTATCAAAATCCGTTGCGTAGTTTTAAAGGCATACAGGTAGCGGGAAGCGACTTTTTTATACTATGTAATGATTAACGAAGTTGGGGTAAATTGCACTGAACAACCTATCATTATCATATATATATGTTTTATCTTGCATATGTACTTGATCATTTTTTTAAAATTATATCTTATATATAAAATTCTCGTGTCACAATGTTAGTTAAAATACTCCTCCGAAATGGGTGGATAGATTTTTATGAAATTTTGTGTGCATATCGGGTAGGTCTGAGAATCGGCCATACATTTCATGCCATTTCATACCCCTAAGATATAAGGGGGGATTAAGGGGGTTAATAACATTATGGCGAAAAAATGTTTGCGGGGTCAGCTAGTATAGTATATATTTCTTATATATACCGGATCTTAGTCCATGGGTCATACATGGTCATACAGATATTTGTCATGGTCTGGACGGTCGACACATGATTTTTATCTCAAAGTATTTTTTTACTTATATTTTGTTGTTTTTACGTCCAAATCGCTAGATAATAGACGGGTATAATTCTCGATTGTTCTTAATACAATCAAAATACACATTAACTTAAATTTCAAATGGAATTGATTACACACATTTTTTTTTACAAACATGATGTATAATTATGATTTTAAAGTGCAATAAAGATATAAATTATAAGTACGTAATCCCATTATTTTCTTTTAATACAAAAGGATCTTAAGTAAAAACATTAGCATTCAACGGTGTGACGAAAATCATTGTTGATTTATTCGTACATCGGCGTTCGATATCGTATTTTGTTTCTCCAATGACAATTGTTTTAAATATAGATGTTTGTCATAGTTTCTGGATGAACCCGTATGCTTTATGTTTCTGTTTTATTATAATGATTATGTATATATAATGAAAAAGAAAATAAATTAGGTATCAAACATAAGATTTTTTAAATCTCCTTAGTTAATAAACGAAAATTTTTAAGATATACAGATTTTTTAAACACAAAAAGGTTATCAGTAACTAAAATAACTTTTTTTGTCACAGTAACTACGTCTGCTCCAGTGCTATTGACCTTTTTATGTAAATAATATTTAGTATGGTGTATTGTTTGCTGATAATGTTGTATTAATATTCAGAGTGAATAGAAAAAAAGGTATATGACGACAGCGACAACACATTATGTCATTGTACAAATTTTCATAACTCAAACGTATAAGGAATGTTTTAATTTATTACTAGCTAAGTTTTTTGGATTATCCGAAACGTCGGGCATGAAAAAAACTTAATAAATCGTGATAAAAATCCGAAAAAGTTGTTTAATTATAATGATTGAAATTCACGTAAACATTAGAAAACAATATGTGACTAAGTAAATAATATGGATAATTTCTCCAATGTCACGTGGAATGTACAAGACACGGATGATATTGTTAAGAGATGACTGTTGTCGCGGTTACAATCAATACATACCTATAATAAAAATGTAACGGATCGCTCTCTGTTCATAGAAGATTTTTGGGACTTTTATCATCGCATATAGAACAACATATAATAGAACATAAAACAATGATTGTTAGAATTTTTATCTGTTTGTCCGTGCTGTGCACGCTAATCTCAGAAACTGCTTATCCAATTTAGATGTCGTTTTCACTCATATATTGTGGTAAGCTTCACCTAATATTTAGTGTTTGAATATGTAATAACCCAAAACGCGGACGAAGTCGCAGGCACAACTAGTCTCAAATAAATTTTAAAGACCACAAAAATACTTAGTGATTTATAGTTAACCTTTAACTTATAATAACAAAATATATTAATATAATGATTTATTTCTTTTGATTAAATACAGAGGAAGTTATACTTGTCGCCTTGTAAAAAGATTTAGCTTCGTAGTCTATTCTTAAGGTTAAAATCCTAACCGATGTTAATACCGATTAATTGTTTTAAATATTACTCAGAAATGTCTATATCTTATTTTAACGGTTAAAATAAAACAAAGGAATAAAATAAAATTTTAAAATAAATAATTCAAAATCATATTGCTCGCTTCAGCCTGTAATATCTCACTGCTGGGTATAGGCCTCTTTCTCCATGTAGGAGAAGGACCAGAGCTTAATCCACCACGCTACTTCAATGGCGGATATATTTCCTATTATGAGTAACCGACAACGGACGGCTTAACCTGCTCTCCGAGTCACGGTGGGGAGACCAACAAAAACTGCACAAATACCCAGACCACGGCAAACATCTGTATGACCAATACGAAGGTTTGTCATGTGCGGGGATCGAACCCGCAACACCCACAAAACCAGTACTATGACCGTTACTCGTCGTCATGAACAAACAATATCATTTGTCATAAACATATTTAAAACGATGAGAAGTAACGCGAATGTACGAATTACTATTAAAAAATAATGCAGCATCAAATGTATCCACAGTTGCAGGTCTGGTTTTTGAACATTAACGATGTTTCGACATAATATGCAGAAACTTTATTATCATTATAGAATCGAAAATGCGCTTTTTCTTCACCGTTATTTGTTTGGCTGCATCTTATTCGTGTACACTAAAACTCATCAGTGAACTTAGAAACTGGCCATCAATTGATCACGTTTCGTGTAGGACCTATTTTTTATGCGTATGTACTAAATTGTCCTTTATTCAAAATAAGAATAAAAAATTACGTAATTCAAGTAGTTTTCAAAAGAACTTTTAAATTTTTATTTTACAAATTAAAATAATATTCGTTTAAATAAATTAACGATCCAATAGATATTCTAAGTTTATAAGTACTTTTTCTGCGAATGATCTCTAACAATGTAATGACGTCTTACTATTGTAAAGACTTCCCTTGACTTTTATTATTGTATAGAAATAGCCGCTAAAATTGCATTTAATTTTCATCTTTATTACATTAGGATATAGTTCATATTGTATTACAATTGATTCATATTTTAGAGTAATTTTGCAATGATGTGTATGTAAAAGAGTATTGATACTACTGACTGTGTACTATCATATTTTTAAAAAATGACAATGTTTCGAGAAATTTCTTTTTTCTTACGTAACTTCTTATTTAAATTTAGAGATAGTTTAGTGGTCGACATTCGGTCATAATTAATTTAAAGCAGGTTCTGTTGTCAAAGATTAAAGTTCTATAATAGTAAAAGAGTTTTTAACGGACTTCCAAAAAAGGAGGAGGATCTCAATTCGATTGTATTTTTTTAAATGTATTTTACTTCTGAACTTTTGACTGGGTATACCGATTTCGACAAAAAAATTTTTTATCAAAAGGTTGTGCGTGTCATGTGGTCCCATTTAAATTTATTTGAGATCTAACAACTACTTTTCGAGTTATATCTAATAATGCGTTTTTACTTGACTATTTTTTCGTCGACCTACGTTGTATTATACCGCATAACTTTGTACTGGGTGTACCGATATTGATGATTTTTATTAAATCGAAAGCTGATATTTATCACGTGGTCACATTTAAATTCCATCGAGATCTGATAACAACTTTTTGAATAATCTTTGATAACGCGTATTTACTTGGCTATTTTTTCGTCTACCTACGTTGTCGATGTAATTGACGTCGGTTTTTGTTCGTTTGCGAGCAAACAAAATTATTACAACAATAAACAAGAGAGTACATATGTGTGTGTGTGTGTCAAATACATGGTAGTGTGTGTAATGTTTTTTTATTAATTTAATGTATTTTTTATGCACAATTTTAATAAAATATTACTGAACTCTTCTCTATCTATACAAATAAATAAAGTTGGAGTGTCTGTTTGTAATATTAAAATAGCCGCTTTATACTTAATGCATATGGATGCATACACGTACATATACACCAAAATTTCATTTTTTACAATTTTTGTCTGTCTGTCCGTCTGTTTGTTCCGGCTAATCTCTCAATCGGCTGGACCGATTTCGACGAGAATTATACTGCCAGATAGCTGATGTAATAAGGAGTAACTTAGGCTAATTTTATTTTAAAAATTTTGTTTATATTGTATCTCAGCGAACTGAACAATATTTTTTTTTAATTCTACGCGGACGAAGTCGCGGGCACAGCTAATAAATTATAAGTGTGCGAAATTTCACACTCCGTCAGCGCAATTTTACGAAAATTAAAAGGGGTACAAAGTGTTTGCTTCACGTATTAATATATAGATATCACAACAATAGATTAATATATTCTAAAATTATTCATCATTTCAGTCTATCACAGTCCACTGCTGGACATAGGCCTCCACAAGTTCACGCCAAAAATGGCGTGAACTCGTGTGTTTTGCTCATAGTCACCACGCTGGGCAGGCGGGTTGGTGACCGCAGGGCTGGCTATCTCGCACCGAAGACGCTGCTGCCCGTCTTCGTCCTGTGTATTTCAAAGCCAGCAGTTGGATGGTTATCCGCCATCTGTTGGCCTTTTAAGTTCCAAGGTGGTAGGAAAACTGTGTTATCCCTTAGTCGGCTCTTACGAACCCACGGGAAGAGTGGGGTGGCTATATTCTTTACCGTAGCCACACTTCCATTCTAATACGTAAAGATAACAGTCATTAATTTCAATTTAGTTTTTATAGCGTAATTTTTATAAAGCTCTAAAAATATCTTTATGATTTGTTTTCAAATCAAATTCAAAGTCCAGGCTGAATATAAATACAAACGTAATCCTTATTTTATCCTAAAAACTGAAGTAATAAATGAAGTTAAATTTAAAATTACTACTAAAATTATTACGAAACTACTAAAATTATTACGAAAAAAAAAACTCAATTAATAATTTTCGTAAGCCTGAGATGTTAGTATAATCATTTGAATAAAAATAAAAAGGAAAATAAAAAGATGCATCTATTTTATGATACAAAATACAGATTATATTATTTTGTTACAGCTTCAAAACTTATATTAAGAGGAATCAATGGGGAGTTTAAGTCTGGACAGCTGACGGCGATCCTTGGCCCTTCCGGTGCTGGCAAGAGCACGTTGCTTAACATACTAGCAGGATATAGGTGATTTTAATGTTATCATACATATAACTCTTCTAACTGAGGTAGAGCACAGCAGGAATTTCCTGCTCAAAATCTGGAGCAGCCCGACTGGGGTAGTACCTCGACCTTACAGAAGATCACAGCTAAATAATACTGTTTTCAAGCAGTATTGTGTTCCTGTTGGTGAGTAAGGTGACCAGAGCTCCTGGGGGGATTGGGGATGGGGTCGGCAACGCGCTTGGGATGCTTCTGGTGTTGCAGGTGTCTATAAGCTACGGTAATCGCTTACCATCAGGTGAGCCGTACGCTTGTTTGCCGACCTAGTGTTATAAAAAAAAATGAAATTGAATTGTCTGTCTGTGATTTCAAAATAACTGTATATTTTTAATTCAAAGAAACGGTTTTAAATTTTTTGTTTGTTTGTATAGTTTTAATCGACATAAGAAGGTGCATGTTAGTTTGACTGTATATTCTCGTAATATGCAGCGTGCCTGTTGTATTATTTATTTCATGTTCAATTGTACATATATTAAAAATATAAGATAGGTAATTGACTAGCCCGTTAGCGCAGTCAGTCTCCCTGTTTTTCTGCCCCGGGTATATATATATATATATATATATATATATATATATATATATATATATATATATATATATATATATATATATATTTGTATACGTATTATTTTTATGTATATATATATTGAAAATAAAACATGTGCAGCTATATCAGTCATCTGTTCCTATAATACAAGCCGTAGGAACAGACGACCCTGTGTTTGTCTTTTAAAATATATATTTATACTTATTACATAATTATATCGCTCAATTTGAATACAGCTACAATAGTATGATTATAGTTTCATTATAGGTCTATTGATTAGTTACAATTATACCGACACTTTAGTTTCTTTGCATTCCTCGTAATAATTGACACGTGCAAAAAATTACAAGACTCTGTTATGTTCTAAGCATTTCCCGGTAGACTATTTATAATTCTTTTGTTTTTTTTTTTATACAACTAGTTCGGCGAACAAGCGTGCGGCTCACGTGATGGTAAGCGATTACCGTAGCTTGTAGACGTCTATAACACCAGATGCATTGCAAGCGCATTGCCGACTCTACCCCCAATCCTCCCAGGAGTTCTGGTCACCTAACTTACCACAGGAACACAACACTGCTTGAAATCAGTGTTATTTAGCAATGATCTTCTGTAAGGTCGAGGTAATTCCCCAGTCGGGATGCTCTGGATTTTGAGCAGGACCTTTCCTGCTGTGCCCTTAACTCAGTATAAAAATATAGTATTCTATAATCAATCTAGGTCTTAGATATTTATAATAGCTATTCACTTTACTCTTTAGTAACCTTTAAATAATAGAAAGGACGTAATCCATAAATATAATATAACTCCAAATACTACATTATTTTTTATTCTGAGCGTAAGAATCAGCCGTTAATCATTCTAAGCCCGACCTCCTTCATAGAACATAAAATACATATGAATTGTGAATTATATAAAACCACAGCCATTGATATGCTGTTATGTTCAATTTACTTTAAATAGTTGCAGATATACTCTATTAAGACCTGTTTATGCTCAGGAAATCTCAGTATCGCTGACTCTAATATGTATCTCATATCTCCATAACAATGTTTTTATTAGAGCGACCAAAGAAGCTAGATTTCTTGGATTTAGCCAAAATTTTCGTATGATTTACGTATGAAGTGTTTTTTGAGTGCTTGTAAAAATGTAGATCAAATTGCTAGTGTAAAATAATTTTTGAAACAAGCATAATAGGAATAATTTTATTTTTATCATATTAAAGGGTGAACGGCGCGTCGGGCCTCATAACCACGAATGGCGAATCGAGAGACTTAAAATTATTCAGAAAATTATCCAGATATATCATGCAAGATGATTTGCTGCAGCCTCTCATTACAGTGCAGGAAGCTATGACGATAGCCGCTGACTTGAAACTTGGAAATGACATGAACAAGGAGACTAAGACTATAATAGTCAGTATACTTGAACCATATACACAAAACACACACACAAATACATATATACGTATACAGGCGAGTGCACTGTCATATGCACACGCAGCCGCAAACGCGCACGTACATTAATTTGTACTCTCAATGTGCGTGCGTGTGTCAGCTCATCGTAAAAGTTCTGTATTTTTCAATAAGGCCATGTCGGTTATCTGTCTGCAAAGCTTCGCTATTACGCCTTTAAAGATGAGTGTTTAAATTACACCTACTGTTTTAATCGAATAAGTAGCAGCGTTATGTTTTTGTCTTCTAATATAAATATTGTATTATTTTAATGTTAAATTATTTTGCATCACTAAAAGGCAGTTTCTGTAATATATCAAAATAGAAAGTTCGGTAACCTTACAAAAATTGGAAATATAATTATAATTAAGACTAGGCTACGGTTATTACAACACTTAACAGTGGGGTTTCGTATTGATCTTATCCCAAGGCATGCAATAATTCACTTGACGTAAATGATTGTTTTGGTAGTTTCGAAACTATTGGCACATTGTATTTTAACAATAGTTAAGCGTTAACGTTAGTACTATATTAATAGACCCCTCTTTTATGGAAAAGGAAGGCAGATAAGAATGGAACTTAATACGTCTCGCTGCTCTACTGTGGAGAGGATTCATCTTATAATTTATGGTTCTAGGAAGTTTAATAAATTTATTAGATTATGTACACCTACCTAGGTGTAATTGAAAGTATTTATTTATTATTTATATGTTTCTATAGGTATGTATAATGTTTTCCCCTTCTTTTGTGTGTGTATCGTGTAGGCTTCGTTTAGGAAATATGCATACATTTTATTTATACGCTGTAATATATATTTTTTTGTATATCTTATAAACATTTCTGATAGTGAGTTCGATATGAAACGCCATCTATTGATGAGTAGTATAAAGTTTTGTGATTCGTATCGTACGATGTATTGCGTATCCGATGCTAATATTTTTTTATTTTAAATTATAAGTTTAAAAAAATGGTTAAAAATAGTAATAAAAAAAATATAGTTTGAACTATTTTGAAATAATTAACATAGAACTGTTTAAATAATCTATACTAATATTGTAAAGAGGGAAGATTTGATTATTTGTTTGCCTTGAATAGGCTTCGAAACTACTGAACTGATTTGAAAAATTCTTTCACTGTTGCGAAGTACACCATCGGCGGGTGACATATGCTATATTACATTTTCAAAAAAATTAGGGAAAAAAAATTTGAAATGTTTGTTAAATACCCGTGCGAAGCCAGGGCGGGATGCTAGTTTTTTTATATAATTCTAAACTAAAACAGGCGTCTTTTTTGTTTTTTATGCCTTTTATTACTAAAAATTAAACTAAAAAAGCAAACTAAAAAAATATTGTAATAATTGGAAGTGGTAACTAATTGGAATGAATTAATGTTCCGTATTGAACTAAAACAGATAGATAAAATTACTTAATTAAAAGATACTTCTCTACTCCGTTAATCAACTTCGATCCTTACTTGATATGAATTAGAAAGGATATGTACAAAATAAGTGACTCAAATTACAAGGGAAACGGTTCTATGGTTATAGCTTTTAATTTAAGGAAACCAAATATAGTTCTCCTACATGGGGAAAGAGGCCTATGCCCAGTAGTGGGATAATACAGGCTGAAGTACAGTGGTCGTAGCAACTGGCTGTAGTGTTAGCGGTTGGAGGTCTCAGTTATTATAAAAGTTTATACAGACTGTGCAATTTATTAGTAGACTAGCGTTTTTGCCTTCTTCTCTGTGCTTATTTTGTATTCTGCGATATAGAATTTCATTCTACTGGGGACAGTTGAGTGCAAGTCACTTTTTTACAAGTTACTATCCAAATACTAGTGGCCTATAATTTAAAAATATGCAGTAGAGTGATTAAGACTAATAATTTCAGGTAGAAGAAATAATTCATTTGTTAAGATTAAGCAAGGCGAGGAACACATCGAGCGAGCGATTATCTGGCGGTGAACGGAAGCGATTATCTATCGCTCTAGAGTTGCTCAACAATCCACCGGTTATCTTCCTCGATGAACCAACAACGTCAGTACTGTTATAGTTTTATGTAATTGAAATTTGTCTAATATATGACACAGTTCGTTGGTAAAGTTAAGATAATTTTGGCACTAATGATAACTAACTGAATTAAATTAAAGAAAGCTTTCTGATCATTTACATTTGTCTAGATTGTTCACCTTTTTTCCTGGGTTTATAGCTTTCCGTGGTTGTATAAATTTTTATTTCTTATAGCTTTTCTTAATAAAAAACCGCACTTATATAATTTAAATCCAATTCTTTGTTAATCCCGTAATTTAAGCGTCTTAATTTTAGATCTTACTAATATTTCACTATATAATGTACAAATACATGTAAAGCCTACAGTATCACGTTTTCAATTTCAGTGGTCTAGATGACGTAGCATCATCAACATGCGTGTCGCTTCTAAAACGAGTAGCCCGAGGTGGTCGAACAGTCATTTGTTCCTTACACACCCCATCTGCAAGAATATTCTCAGTATTTGACCATGTATACGTAGTCGCTGATGGTAAATGCGCGTATCAAGGAACTTCGGCCGGAGTTATACCATTTTTGAAGGAGCTACACTTACCTTGTCCGAAGACGTACAATCCAGCTGATTTCAGTAAGTCGTTAACGTTTCTTTGCAAAATACATAGTTGCGCTGTATCTGATCTGATCGCGTACTTAGCTATTATTTCAATCGTCAGAACAATTTTCTACTGTGTATATGTTTATTATTTGATTTTCATTTAGATAACCCCTTTGCAAGTAATGTTTATAGTTCTTTGTGACGGTTCTCTTATTCAGCAAACAATATGCATCTATTTAAGAAGACAATTTTAGTAGTTAATCTAACGAAGATAAGTCATTATATATAGGTGATTAATCCTGTAACATTTTCAGTTATAGAAGTATCAAGTGGAGAATATGGCTTTCATACAGATAAAATGGTGACTGCAATTGATAATGGCAGAAGTCAGAGGTGGAGGAACTATTCAATAGAAGATAACAACGAGGACGTAGAACTTGAAGAGTTAAACACAGGAGTGATAGAGAGACACAATTACAAGTACGAGAGTACACCATGTCAACAGTTCAATGTACTTTTACGACGGATGTTCCTGCAGACAATTAGGAATAAAGTATGTATGAAAATTTGGTACAGATTCTGATTTGGGTTACGAACTTAAACTAAACTTTAATAGAGATTTTAATTGGGAAATCGTTATTGACATTAAATTTTAGATTTGTAATAAATAGCCTATAAGATTTAATAAAAAAGGTTTTTCATACGTCAAGAATCAACTTCTTTTATTTTCGTGTTCATGTCCTAACATCCTGAAATAAGTGCACTCAATAAACACAAAAACTCTTTTACTTTCTCATACATTATAATAAATTGCAAGAAATAAATGTTTCTGTTATACTTATTGATGTTTTAGTACTAGTTTGGATTCTAAATCCGATAACTATTGTCAGCCTAGCTTAGATTTTATTTTCATTTTTTCAGGGCTATCTCTGGTTGCGAGTTGGACTCCACGTATTTCTGGGCGTGGTCGTTGGTGCATTATTTAATCAAATGGGTTACGATGCGTCCAAGGCTTTATTCAACTTCGGATTTTGCTATGCCTCGATCATCGTTATGTTGTATACGACAATGATGCCTGTACTACTAGCATGTATGTAATTACTCTTAATTTGACTGCGTTTGTGTACTATGTTATTTTTTTGTTTACTTATGACTCCTTATTCTTGAATTACAAAAACAATTACAGTATCTCTTGTGTGTTTTAGTTTATTTTGACAACGCGTTGACGCAGCGGTTACAGCACTGCCTGTTGCGCTGGCGATTGCGGGTTCGATCCCCGCTCACGACAGACATTTCTACTGTCCATATAGATGTTTGTCGTGATCTGGGTGTTTGCGTGTGTGTTCCCCCGACACGGGAGAAAACTCTACTGGGGACCGTTGAGTGTGAAGCGTTAACTTTGTAATCTTTCTTTCTTTTGACCTATTTATTTAGGTTTTAGCGTTAAATTTTTCAATTGAACTGCACTGAAGAGTATATTTTTGTAAAAGATATATTGTAAAGATTATTTTGAAAAATAATATTACTAAAACATAATTATGGTAATACTTATCCTGTTTACATACATTTTTAAAGTGTACTATTTAATATTATTTCTAACGATTGACGTTTTTCATTTTCTAAGTATACATTTATTGCATCGGCTATTGTTCTTTTAAGAATAATATTAGGAAAGGAATCTTTTGTTTTGCAAAATTTTTACTAATTTCGTATTTTGTTTTCATTGTCTCAGCTCTTATAATTTTATTTATTTATTTAATGAATGACCTTTTACGTAAATAAGACGCATAGCCTAAAAGGTTATTTAAATGTCAATAAACAAATTTAGGTAATTTTGTTATTGTTAATAAACAGAGACAATTAATAATTGATTGAATTATTAATCTACATTATGTGTTTCTATGTTTCTTTATTTTAGCAGTATCTTTTTTTTTTTCAGATCCATCAGAGGTGTTGCTCGTCAAGCGAGAATATTTTAATAGATGGTATGGCTTGAAGCCGTATTATGCAGCCTTAGTAGTCTCACGCATTCCAGCTACTATATTCTTCTGCCTAATTTACCTCGTTTTAGCCTATCCTATGACGTCACAGCCCATGGAACTATCCAGAGTGTCAATGTTCGTCACGACCTGTATTCTGGTGGCTTTAATATCAGAATCAATGGGGACGCTGATATCGTCGATGTTGAGTGTAGTGGTAATATTATTATTACCAATTATTTTTTTATTTATGAGTTTCTAATAGCAGTCAGCTTATCAAAGGCATCATTTAGTTTACAAGAAGTGCGATAATTTACTACTAAACAACTTCTATTTTAAGTAAAAAATGTTTTTTCAGAATTCAATGTTCGTTGGACCGGTGGCGGCAGTACCGCTGATGCTGTTGGCGGTATACGGTATGGGTAGTGGGGACGAAGCTCCTCCGCTCATCTGGCGGCTGGCTCGCTCCTGCTCCTTCATGAGGTACGGCCTCGAGGGCCTCGTAATAGCCATTTACGGACCTCCAAGAGACGATCTCATATGTCCTGAAGATGTTGCGTATTGTGAATACAAAAACGTGAAGTGAGTATGACTTAAAACTTATTTAATATATTTATTTTTTATATACAGATCGGATGAAAGTAAGAGAAAAATTGGTCAAATAGTAGAAGTAGCGTACGCACAGGTTAGGTTTTTAATTTCGCGATATAAGATACACGTTTTACGTACGCAAAATTATTTTGTACATAATAATATATCTTGTACATATCTTGTGCTTTTCTATCACTACTAACTCTTCAAGATCTGCGTGGATGGTCTTCACAAAGTTTCTGATTCAAATATACATTTATCGATTCATGGGTGCTCTGTAGTTGATAAAATTCATCTGTCTCTATAAAAAAACCTTACTATTTACGTAATATTTCAGGTACTTCGTGAAACTGATGGGAATGGCCGACGTATCGATTCCAATTGTTTTTAGTATGTTAGTAATTATGTTACTAGCTATGAACCTTGGAGCATACTACCTTTTGAGGCAGAGGTTATCTCCAAACTACGCCTTCAGAGCTATTAAGGTTATAGGAAGATTCATTAAATCTAGAATGAGTGTCGCGGTGTAGTTTTAATACTATTAATGTTTGCTGTACTTTAAGAAGATGTATTCTAAGTCCCAAGTTATAGCGGTTTAAGTTATACCATTTAAATTTTTTTAAATATTTTTGGCACCTACTCTTGATAGAGTAATTTGTCAGTATTCTTTTAAACAGCCCCCAGTAGGATTTTTTCCTGTGTCCTGGTCTCCAGAAACACACACAATACACGAGCACAAACACCCAGATCACGACAAACGTCTATATGGCCAATACAAATGTATGTCATATGCGGAGATCGAACCCGCGACCGCAAGAGTAACAACCCGTACTGTAATCGCGATGTGTCCTCAATGGTATGAAACTAATATTGTTTAATGTCAGTAAGAAATATAATGTGTCATTTTGTTTTATAATTATGACGTAGTTTAAAATTCTGAATAAATTTGGCTTACTGCATTTCCTGGATTTATTTATAAGGGTTTTTAGGTAACAAAGTAAAAGCTGCTGCTCTTTTGCCTTTATTTTTAACCCTTTATTATATCAATGAATAAAATTAAATAATAAAGATAAAAGAGGATATTTTGATATTTATACAGGAAAGAAATACTCTTGAAAGAGAGACGCGCTTTGTTTTGCATGTTTTTACTGTCTTTTCCTAAAAGTTAAAGTTGGAACGCATTACGTCTTTTCGTAAAATAATTAACGCGACAACTCACAGAACGGTACAAAGACTGCTTCACAATTCAATATCCATGTGTGTGTGAGTAAAAGCGCGTGGGCGCGTGTGTGTTTGTGTGTGTGTGACTGTGTGTGTATACACGACTACTACGACATATACGGATCATTATTGATATTTACGTGTCGAATTTTTTGCGTTTGTCACTCACCTAGTGCAGGGTAAGCGACGAGTCCTGTACTAAGACGAATTACTCTATTTGCTTTGACTTAATTTGGCATTGTTTTATTGACTTAGGATAGGGTATAAATTTAGCTAGTGACTTAATAATAAGAATAATTGTGATATTTAGATGTAAGTTTTTTAATTATACTTTTTATAAGCTTTATAAAAAAATACAGAAAAAAAAATAATACTGGATTTGTGTAGGAATGATATTTATTCAAATAAAATTATTATTATATCCGTTGAAGATAAAATCAATCTAAATTATATCAAAAATTAGTCTTCGGTTATTTTTTATTAATGTACAAATTTATTTAAAATCAAGTTTTAATTTTAAATTGTCGTAAATGGTGTTGAGACTGGTTTTTTTTATAACTGGTGTGTAATAAATATATTTTTAAATAATGTTTTTTATTTATTTTTATATAAAATAATTATTTATAATTTCAGGAATTCAGAAACACATGACACATGTGTACAAACATATCTGATTTAATAAAAATCTTTGTCATTTTGAAACCGCTACCGCATCAATCAAGATAGGCAATTAATTGGCCATTACATTTAATGGCTTAGTTAGAGCTGTGCCGAGGTATTTAAGGTAGGGCACAGCGGGGGATATCTTTTTTAAAATTTGGAGCAGCCCAATGGGGGACGTACGTTGGCTTTACAGAAGATCGGCTACGCAAATGTGGCTAAGCCGCTAAAAATAGTGTTGTATTCATGTGGTAAAGAAGTTAGCCAGAGCTGTTGGGAACTATCCACTTGCCATACGCTAGGAGGTCCATACGCTTTGTTTATAGTGCAAATAACATTAAAACTTGTTCTGTGGATGTAACACGTAATATTTAAGTAGGTTAACGATTTTTTTTTTCTATACAAAAATAGATAAAAAATGAATGAAACAAAACACATGTATGCAAAAATCATTTAATATTTAGTCAATTCGATATTCTCACTAAAATTAAATCACCATTTTATTAAAAATAAAATTAATTTTTCATAACGACTAGGACTAAATGAAGTATTAAGTCTTATAATACACGGATTCTTGTTTTCAGATATTTATCATATAGTTTATATCTATATCTTCTTACATATAAAATTTTCGTGTTACAATGTTAGTTAACATACTCCTCCGAAACCGCTCGACCGATTTTTATGAAATTTTGTGTGCATATTGGGTAGGTCTGAGAATCGGCCAACATTTATTTTTCATACCCCTAAGTTATAAGGGGGGGGGGGGGTATTAAGGGGGTTTATAACATGTATGGCAAAACAACCTTTGTGGGGTCAGCTAGTATGTATATATTGATTAAGACTCACAATACGCTGTCAGAAATTTCTGTAGTGACGTCATTCGCTTTTGACATTTATCAGAATTTTCTGACAATGTGTGGTCTCTAATTTGCATATATGCAAACTGCCATTTTATAAATTTTTCTTAGTCAGATATTGCTTTAGGATCTACGAAATTTACAACTGTCAAGATTTACAGTAATGGTGGTTTTTTAATGTGATGATTAATTCAGCAATAAATAATATGCTGTAAAAACTAACTAACTAACTTTTAGTGAAAAATTAACAAAATATGGCTGGATTTGAAGTTAGTTATGTGGCAATTTTTAATTATTTCATAATTTTATTAAGGAACATTTTCAACTGTTAAGTAACTTTTTATTCTTCCTATATATTTATATATAGACCTTATCTTTTTGCATTGTAAGGAGTTCTCTATGTGCCATAAGTGTAAATATTGACAATTGCGTCTGATCTTTAACATTTTTGCATTCTATCCTTGACAATAATTTTTATAATAATAAGTCATTAAATAGGAATATTATAATTAGATTGGCTGTAATAATTGTCGAGCAAGACGTAAAATAAAATTTTGTAAAGAATGAAATATTACGCTGCTTAGTATCTACTATTATTACGTTTTATTTTATTTATTTATTTATTTATCATTAATTCTTTAATTTATTAAACTAGTATTCATTATACGGCTATATTATATTAGTGTTACGTACGTGCTGTGTGGCTACGGCACTAAAGAATTTAGCCACCCCCTCTCTTCCCGTGGGTGTCGTAAGAGGCGACTAAGGGATAACACAGTTCCGCTACCATCTTGGAACTTAAGAAGCCGACCGATGGCGGGATAACCATCCAACTGCTGGCTTTGAAATGCACAGGCCGAAGACGGGCAGCAGCGTCTTCAGTGCGACAAAGCCAGTACTGCGGTCACCAACCCGCCTGCCCAGCGTGGTGACTATGGGCAAAACACATGAGTTCACGTTATTTTCGGCGTAAACTCGTCGAGGCCTATGTCCAGCAGTGGACTGTATAGGCTGTAATGATGATATATATATATATATATATATATATATATTGACAATACTTATTGTAGTCAAGTATACTATGGTTTAGAGACTACGTCAGAGCAGAGCAGATATGGAATGAAGTTCGACAATACGGTTAGAAAATAGTAGCTGTTCACCTATTGAGAATTCGTAAGTGTAATGTTTTCTATCCTTTGTACTGTTTGTTGGATTTTTTATTTTTATATAAAATTATAATTACGAGCATTTATAAAAAATGTATTACAAACTTCTTTTCTTGTTTCTTAGAACTCAGTAAAATTAAAAAAAAAAATATCTATAAATACTTACTATCATAAAAAATTGGACTGAATATATGGAACGTTAAGAATAAAAAATGTCAATTAATATTGTAAACTTAAACAAAAAATAATGTTATAACCATATAAACGTATACGTTTTATAAAATAATGCAATTGCGACAAAACTTTACGAGATAAATAATTGATTTTAAATTTATAGATCATTTCGATCATTTCCATATTTATTTATTTAGTACAAATTGAAATGGTATTTTTGGAATATTTTTAAATGTTAACAAATGTTATTGTTTATTCAAATTCTAAAAAAGTAATATGTAATTCATTTTTAAGTAAAAATAATAATCTAATTTTACAATATTTATAAGTTCGGATCACATTATCATCAAAAAAGAATTTTCGGATGTTCGTACCAGAAATTTTCCGACATAAGTAAAATGACACTTGAACGCTAAACGCGTTCGGGCGTTTTAACCTGGGAAAATTTCTGCTATTAGAACAAAACTTTTGATATGAATTAGGTTTAAAATTAAGAGAATGTCTCGCATAGCACATTCTTTTATAGGGTTTTTAAAATAAACAATACTTATATGAGATGGCAGTGCTGGGTTCTATGTAAATAGTTGATTGCAAATATATTTTTCAGTTACGTGGAAAAGTTTTGTACTTAATCTACATTTTTATTACTTTAAAATCTCTAATTATTCTAAAGTTTACTTTAAAATAGTTATTAGATAATTAGTGAATAATATTTAAGAAATGTCATATGTTGTTGATTACATTAATTTTTAAAATCGAATTAATGTCCAAGAATATACTCATAACAAATTATTTACATTAACATTTAAATAATAAAATATCTAAAAAATAAAACATAATAATATGAAATCGAATAAAATAATTAAAACATTTGTAAAAAATGCTAAAATAAATTTAGTTTAAATTAATTATAAAATATTTTTTTATTCTTAAAAATAATTTAGTTAACATTTTTATATTTAAAATTATATAAATAATGTCTATTGCGTAAAAAAAAACCTAATTCCTATTTACAATAACGTTGTACTGTAAGGCGAACGGAACGTTTATTTACAAAACATATAACACAAAAATATATTCGAGTGTTTTAAATTTGAATAATATCATTGAAATTACCAAATACTTTAAAATGAGTCAACGCAGCTATGATCGACCCATTCATAAATCTATAGTTATTGTTATATATGTGGTGGTTATTAATTTACTAAACTGGATTTTTATTTAATATTATAAATTATTTGAACGGCATAGACAAAAAATCGTGATAAAGCTTAAGAAAGCTTTATATTGAATTTACATAATGAAATTTGAGTATTTGTTTTATCATAATTTCGACATATATCTTGTGTATGGGGCTTAGAAATACACAAGAAAAACAAACATTTGTCATCATATAAATATTTGTCAATTGTGCCGATTGAACCGATCGATGTAACGGTTAGTTGTTGTAATCACTGCACCAACTAATTGTCATATACTAAGTATTTAAAAAAAAGATAAAAATTAACACGGGGTCAGAAATACCCCGTGATCATAAGTCATCGATAGCTGCGTTTATCTTTATTTTTTTTACTTCAAATCACTCAGCATTTATTCTGATTATTTATATACATTTTATCCACATTCCACATCCCCGGCACTTATATAATCTAATTATTTACATTATGGTAACTAAATTTTATAACCTTTATGTATATAAGGCGTTTGACTGCTAACTACGGCCTTTCAAATGGTGGGAGGGGTCCTGTGGGTGTTGTAGATCACCTTCACGCGAAAAAAGACAAACTCTTTTTGTAATTTTTCTTTATCTTAATATACATTCGAGCTAATCTTACAAGGTAGTTCTGCATAAACCCAATTAGCGTTAATGAAGCTATAATTTACGTCTCATCAAGGCCGGACCCATTATATGAAGGACCACAGTTAGTAATCGAACACCATATATATATAATAACATATAACATAATCACATGAATATGATTATATACAAATGTAGCTTTAAGTATACAAAGATTAATGTTTTAAGCAACTAAGTATTAGGAAACATATGATGAATATAAAGTGACAATGATGTAATATATATAAATTTATAACTTATGGTTTAATGATTATAATTAATATTTGAATACATATGGAATGCATATTTGTGATTAGAATTTTAATGTACTTAAAACTAAAAATTATTTTGTTCTTATTAATTATATAACTGATATTAAGTATGCCGTTTGATTATGATCAATATTCAAGGCACTTATTATATGTGTTAGGATCTGTGCCAAAGTAGTTTTTATGTGATTTTTAAGTCACACTTTTCATGTTCCTACAATTTATTGAAATATATAAAACGACTATTTTAATTTTTATATAATTAAAAAAAAAACCGAATAAATAACCGAATTGTTGAGTTTTACTATCATATTCTTGGAATGATGATTAAGGATATTTTAAGTTTAGACATATATTTATTTTTCCGAATTGAAATAATAAAAAAAAAATTTGAAATTAATATTTCAAAAGTAAATTCAATTAAATTTTCAGTACAGTTTAGTACCAATTCTTCAAAATTAAGTAAATTGTTGACGTCGTCAAACCGTTCCAAGTACAACGCAGATCTATCTAGACAAGCACTTAGAATGTTTAATAGTAGTAAGTTGTTCCAAATTCAAACTAAGTTCTATTTTCAAGAATGAAACTGTTGACTTCTCTTCGTGTCATTGTTCCGAGTAGAACGCACATCAACCCAGACTCGCAACTTAGAATGATCGATAGTAATAAGCGGCCGTATGCTTCAAATTTAAAATGCATTCGATTTTTAAAAAGTAAACTGTTGACTTATCTTATCATCGTCACACTGTTCCAAGTACAACGCGGGCCTGTCCGAGTCTAGGCACGCGCCGAGTTTGACGTGTCGTATAAGGGAGCCTTTACGTGTCCAGAGTTGGGAAGGGTCAGACGCATCGCAGGCGGCGAGTGCGGCGGTCATTTGGTCTTCTGCGACGGATACACAGAGACTATGGTGACGTATGAGACCGTTCTCGAAACGCCACTCTTGATTGCCACCGGTGTTGTGGCAGGGGTACATGCCTGAAATAAAAAAAAAACTTAAGTTATGTATACTAAAAGCATTTCAATATGATATTGTGTATGTCATAATGTAATAAATATTAATTACTTAACACTTGCCCTCAGCAGATTGAAATTATTTATAGGAGACCTAAAATAATCATAGTATAAATCTATAAAGACTAAGTTGATATTGTTGTGGGAATCGACCCCGACGCTACTACCTCAATATTTAAGATCACCTTAATACGAGGTAATAATAATAAAGGTAGCTGTTATTTTTTATGAAGGTGACCGTTGTGCACTTTTTGATGAGCACCAAACTTAAAATCTGCTGTGTGGTTACGGCATTAAAGAATACAGCCACCCCCTCTCTTTCCGTGGGTATCGTAAGAGGCGACTAAGGTATAAAACAGTTTCACTACCACCTTGGAACTTAAAAAGCCGACCGATGGCGGGATAACCATCCAACTACTGGCTTTGAAATACACAGGCCGAAGACGGGCAGCAGCGTCTTCGGTGCGACAAAGCCAGCCCTCCGATCACCAACCCGCCTGCCCAACATGGTGACTATGGCAAAACACATGAGTTCACCCCATTTTTGGCTCGAACTTGTGGAGGCCTATGTCCAGTAGTGGACTGCCATAGGCTGATGTGACGATGATATGATAAAACTTAAAATAATTGCATGCTGGACAAAGAGCATAAAAAATCGGGAAAATAGAATAGGAAAATGATTTTTACGTAATTTTATTTTCCAAGTAAAGTCGTTTGTTTTTCGTATCTTACCCAAAGTGCCGTCAACAAGGTGTCCCATGGTGTCAAGACACCTCGGTCCTTGTCTTATAGCAAAAGACGCTCCTCCTACAGCAGGAACTTGCAATTCTGGGTACACGTGTTCGAGATACCAACTGAATGGTTTGCAGTGCAACTTCTCTCGTATTGCAACACGTTCTGATATACTGTAAGGTGATATAACTTAAAGTTAGGTTCAAGTTTAAAAGTTTTTTATGTTCTAATGGAACAAAATATTGGTATTGATTTAGATTAAATTTTGTAGAGATATGAATTTTGAACAAAATAATCAGTGGCGCACCACAATCTTCTTTGATTTAATACTTATTCTTTTAAAATTATTTTTCGATACTTTTTGAGACACATTCGTGGGCTTTTTGTATATACTACAATTTAGGAAAATTGTACATAATAAGATTTAATCGAATAAAATATTTGTAAAAAAAGCTAGAAAAATTAATTTATTTAAAATCATTCAAATATTTTTTTATTCTTAAAATTAATTTAGTAAAAATTTGCATCGCACTAAATAAGTAATAATTATCACTTTACAAAATTACAAAAAAGTACGTGATACGTGATTTGAAATTAAACGAAAAACCGTCAATCATGTTGATGTTGTTTCAAAATTAAAGCCGTAGTATATATAATTTAAATAATTAATTAATTTACAAAAACAAAAGCAATAATATTTTTTTAAAATTGTTGATGCCGGTAGGACAAGCGATTATCTATAAAATGATATATTATTTATGTGAAGTAATTGTGAGGTTTTTTTTTTTTTTTCTAAAAAGAGAGGCAAACATCTTAACCTTAGCGTATATATGATATAAATAATGTCAATAACGTACAATAACGTTGTACTGTAAGGCGCCGTTCGTAACGTTTACTTAGAAAACATATAACACAAAAATATATTCGAGCTTTTTATATTTTTATAATAACATGATATTACCAAATTGTGGACTCTTTCTATATACTACAATTTAAAAAAAATTGTAGTAGACTCAAAATTTTTAATTTCAGAACAAAGGTAAATTAAGCTATTTGGGTTGTCTGGAAGAAATGGCTAAATAGCCATAAGTCCGCCCATTGTACTTCACAGACTATTTAGTCAAAAAACATTTGTTTTTTAAATGTGTTTAAAATGTAGTTGTGGTGTACAATAAAATATAAATAAATAAATAAATTCTTCTATAAATGACAAGCTAAAAACGTTACGGCCTAATCTGTTCCTCTTAAATATGTACTTTAATAAGGATACTTTTTCATGTAATGAGTGATCTAATCCTAATATGACCAAATTTTTTTTCAAAACATTACAATGTTAATTTAACCAACATATCCTGACTAAAAATTATAGCAATGTCATTGAAAGTTCATTTATTAATTAAAACATAAATACTCACTCTCCATAATTAACTTGTTTGGCAAGAGGTTGAGACCGGTAATAGAGTTCCTTGTAATCATCCATCCAGACTTCTGCGGCTCTTCTTGTGTTCCTAGCAAATACAGCGCCAGAGCCTCCCGGGAACGTGTACGGATGTCGTTTGCGGAACACGTGTCCGACGCGTGAGCATGGAACTATTTCCAGTGATCCACCACATTGCCAAACTCTGAAATAATTTACATTAATATAATTAGAAAATTTTATAATATAGAACCCAAAAAAATGTTTGGACAATGTCAAAATTGTTATATTATTTCATATTTAATTTCGCTACAAGCTAATAGATGGCGTTACGGGTCTTACCGAGTAATGTCACAAGATATAAATTCAAACCCATTCTGATTTATTGATTTTTTAACTTGTACAAAAAAATAATATCGGTATCTTTATTATATTATTATAACAGAACAACCATTAAATAGTATTTATGAAAATTTTAAGTAAGCTTGATAGAAATCAAAACAACACTAGGCATTTGATTGTGCTCTAGTTCGGAAGTCTTACTAGTGCTCCAATATTTATACGTTTCATTTAAATAATGCTCAGCGGGAAATATTTTGCCCACATTTCGCAGTAGCTCGACTGTACCTCACCCCGCCCTAAAAGTAGTGTATCTCAGCCTTAAAAAAGATCACATCTGAATCGTGCTCTAAAGTAGTAAGTATTGTGTTAGGCTATGGTATTCGATTACTATCACGTAAACCGTACGCTTGTTTGCTCTTTTATATCTAATATATAAAATTCTCGTGTCACAGTGTTGGTAACAATACTCCTCCGAAGCGGCTGGACCGATTTTTATGAAATTTTGTGTGCATATCAGGTAGGCCTGAGAATCGGTCGACATTTATTTTTCATACCCCTAAGTTATAAGGGGGTGGATATTAAGGGACGTTAATAACAAATATGGCAAAACAACGTTTGTGGGGTCGGCTAGTAGTATAATAAAAAAATACTTACCTAAACGAGATTTCCAAGTTTTCACCACCCCATACGTCCATCTTCATGTCGTATTTGCCTAACTTGTTGAAGTATTTTCTATCCATACTGAACAGTCCTCCAGCTATCATCGGGGTTCTTATCACTTGCGTTGGATCGCTGAGGCGAGTGCTGCGTTCAGCGTGTGATAGGTACTCCCACTGAGGAGACATCATTAAGAATTACGTAAATTAATTATAACTTTCATTTAATGGTTTTCAGTTGTGCCAGTGATTTAGCTTGTGTTCATTAGGACGTAGGAGGTGTGGCGCGAACTTGGGGAGGCCTATGTCCAGCAGTGGACTGCGATAGGCTGAAGTGATGAATTTCAATCAGGACAAAAAAAAAATTAAATTAAATACGATACTTTTTTAAAATCTAATCTCCAAAGATTCGTTATAAATATCTAGTTTAATAAGAATTATTATAACTAATAATATAAGTAATAGCTTAGTTACAGTTTTAATATCATGTATCAAGTTAGGAACGCTATACAAATTCACACGACATTCAATATTAGCACAGAGGTTCAGCGATTTTTAGATAGTAGAATATACTCTGATATTACAAAAGCGATCTATAATGGCATTCGACGATGCAATACTACTGTTAATTAAGCCGCAAACATCAATATCGTGGATATTATATCTACATGATCACGACTGAACATAACAATAACAGCACGATTTCGTCCACAGAATGACAAGACATAGTCATGTTGTGTTGGTAATAATAGGACTTGACTTTAATGATCATAATCATTGGGATTTGTCTTTTGGCATACGTTTCGATTATTCGATGCAGGTCGTGATAGCAAAACAAATAATTACTTTATCAATGGAAAAGTAAAATATTGCAATTCTATTTTACGTTGGCGACTTAAACTTAGTTCGGTTCAATATTCATTTTGTAATTCGCGTCATTATCTCTTTCATTCTTATTAAATTCCTTCTTCTCTTATCCATCTTCATTCTCAACCACCCTAACTACGTTGCTACTGTTGGAAGCCATTTATCCCAATGAATGTACTATTTATTTAACGGACTTCAAAAAAGGAGGAGGTTACTCAATTCGACCGTATATATATATATATATATATATATATATATATATATATATATATATATATATATATATATATATATTATGTGCTGTGTGGCTACGGCACTAAAGAATTTAGCCACCCCCTCTCTTCCCGTGGGTGTCGTAAGAAGCGACTAAGGGATAACAAGGTTCCACAACCACCTTGGAACTTAAGATGCCGACCGATGGCGGGATAACCATCCAACTGCTGGCTTTGAAATACACAGGCCGAAGACGGGCAGCAGCGTCTTCGGTGCGACAAAGCCAGTACTGCGGTCACCAACCCGCCTGCCCAGCGTGGTGACTATGGGCAAAACACATGAGTTCACGTTATTTTTGGCGTAAACTTGTGGAGGCCTATGTCCAGCAGTGGACTGTATAGGCTGTAATGATGATGATATATTAACGGTATATATTTTTTTGGAAAGGAGATATCCTAAGTGTGGTACCATGATAAGGAAACCAAGATCTGATCATCATCATGGGATCCCAGAGAAATCGAGGGAAACTCTCGAAAATCCGCATAACTTTTTCCTTGGTGTACCGATTTTGATGATTTTTAATTTTATCGAAAGGTGTGTTATATCATTAAATGTGGTCACATTTAAATTTCATCGAGATCTGATAACAAATTTTGGAGTAATCTTTGATAATGCGTATTTACTTGACTATTTTTTCGTCTACCTACGTTGTATTACCTACGATGTAATTTAAGTCGGTTCTTTTTTTTCATTCAATTATTGTTTTAAATCGTTCAATTATTGTTTTTAATATCTAATAATCCCTACTTTCCTTGAAACTGAAGTAATAATAGAGTCCATTATTATTTTTAATCTAAGTTTGGCTTAATAAGTATCACCATAATAACAATCTACTTTCATACATTCTAAAGTTCAATCAATGACAAAGTTCCGTTTAGTACTGCACATTCAAGAGGTGGCTCACCTTGAACACTAAGTTCCAGTCAAAACCTCCTCTCAGGTCCGCTGACGCTCCAATGTACTGGAACGTGTCCATGCTGATCACGTCGATGACAGGGCAGACCACACGAGTTGGATCCTTTAAAAGAAATAATTAGAATAACACACAAATCTGAAGATATGGTACTAATATGTACGTTTTTTTTATTTTTTTTTTATTTTTGTACTACCCACACTTTAGGAATTCTAAACATTTTTGAATATCATATCAAAAATGTTCAGAATTCCTGATATGGTACTAATTAGTATTATATGTATAACAAGTATTTGAGAGTTGACACCAGTAAAAGGAAATGTAATCTTTACTAGAACTTTACTAGTTAGAATTTCGTTACTAATGCTCAATATTGCTTTATTTTTTTTTGTGTACGCAATTTTTTTTTACAAATATTGGAATAATGTTTTTAACAAATATGGAAGTTTGTATTTCGCAATACATAATTTTTTAAGCATATAACTTTATAATATCTAGTCAAACAAATTATCGTGCTAGACAAATTAAATTGTCTGACTTATATATTTATCTCAAAGTGATTGGATCCTAATCAGACTGTAAATTTCCCATTGCTGGAGTTCTTCTCCATAAATTAGAAGTATGATAAATCATAGTGATTGTTTATGCTGTAACTTATCATTTGTCAGTCAAAATTACAATGTATACGTCAATTATATTGCTGCCGCTTATGAGCTACAAAAAGATTGACAGCAAAATAACATTTTTAATAATCATAGCAAAAAATTTACAAATCATGTCGGACGTAGTAATCTTGGTATGATTAAAAGAGATAGGTAGGTATGTAAAACTGTAGTATGACCAGTCGTACTTGACCAGGCTATTGCAGTGTGCGTGAAACGCGTATGGTTACTTCCATAACGGCGTAAAGGCTGTTCTCTGACGCGTAGGTATGATACAAAAATTTTAATTATATAGTGGAATTTTTTGGGTAACGACCTTGTTAAATCAAAATCAACAATTACTTGATTCAAATAAGCTCAAAAGCAATTGAATCGTCATTCATTCACTCATAAATTAGTAATATTTTTTTAATGAATTAATTGATACGACGCGTTGGCGCAGCGGTCACAGCACTGATTTGTGGCCATACAGATGTTTACCGTGATCTGGGTGTTTGTGCAGTCCTTGTGGGTCTCCCCACCGTGCCTCGGAGAGCACGTTAAGCCATCGATCCCGGTTGTTATCATGTACACCTGATAGCGATCGTTACTCATAGTAGGGGGAATATATATGCCAACCCGCATTGCAGCAGCGTGGTGGATTAAGTTCTGACCCTTCTCCTACATGGGGAAAGAGACCTATGCTCAGCAGTGGGATATTACAGGCTGAAGCGTATGGGGTAATTGTTTTTAAAGTGACTGATTCGAAATTATTGATGCGATGTCTTGCAGGTATGTTCTTAAAAAAAAAAAAAATCATACTCAGAGACTATTTGTTAAGGCAGCTTTACTTACCAATTCGAATGTTAAATAATAGTTAAAAAAAAAAACGAATTAAACTTTACATTTTCACTAAATAATAATATTTTTGTTAATTTACTTAACCATTAGATTATTGTAGATTGCATAAACAATAATAACTATAATTATGAATTGTGCTTAAAAAAGTGGATAAAAAAGCTTAGGTCAAATAATTAACTAAAGGTCAATTATTTTTCAAAGTCAAATCAATAATATTTGTACTAATTAATGTACACACGGATTTCATAAAATAAATATAATATATTCAAGAACGTTGGTAACAGGAGATAGTTGAAGGTAAGTGGGGGGGGGGGGGGGATTAAGCGGACGAAATCTGATATTATACATCTAAAAACTTAAACGAGAAAAACAAGCGCAACTATATGATACATTATTATATAAGAAGTTGAAAGTCAATATACTCGTAGTTCTAGGCTAATGCACAGTCGAGCAGAAATTGTCTAGTCGTTGTACGAATAATTAATTCTGCAATAGACGAGTAATGATGATGATATTATTATTTTTTTATGAGATGAGTAATATTTAAGCGACAATTGCGCAGATGTCTCTGCAATTGTAATTTGTGATGAATTTTATAATGAGGGTTTTGATTTTGGAACGATTTGCAAATATAGTTTTAACTGTCAAATTATTTTTAATTATTAAACTGACAAATTTATTTCATTTTAAAAGTTTTGTAAGATTTATTAAAATTGAAAAGAGCAAATTGTTGTTGAGATTTATATTTATAGTTAATTAACCGATTTTAAATACCAGTACTTAATTAACTGACTTTACAAAAAGGAGTAGAATCTTAATTCGACAGTACTTTTATAAGTAATGATACTATCGACAATTGTCCGTAAACAACTAGCTTTATGGTTTTGTTTTGCGAAAATGTTTATAGTGTGCTGTTTTTGTCTGTTAAAAGCTGTTAATGGTATAAAAAAGGATATTAGTATTAATACAAAACTTTAAATTAAACTTTTGAAACTACATTATTATCACATTGTTGCAATTTACATATTTTATTGTTACCATTATCTTAAAAATGTATCCATTATTTTTGAACACGTCGTATTGCGTAAATGTTTATTTTCACCTTGACAGCAAAAAGTATTTTTCGATTTTATTGACCTCGTATGAATACAATTAATCAATTTACAAAATATATTTTTGGTACCTTTAATAGTAACTTCAATTTATATGTGATCTTATTGCCTGATCTTAAATTATTAATTAGTATCGAAGCGCCTAACCTTCCATAGGTGAGAAAATAAACATTCAAATATTTTTGATGCAATATCTAATATATAAAATTCTTGTGTCGTCGTGTAGTTAAATTCCTTCGAAACGGACCGATTCTCATGAAATTTTGTGTGCATATTGGGTAGGTCTGAGAATCGAACATCTATTTTTCATCCCCCTAAATGATAAGGTTAGTCCACCCATATTTTTTTTTTAAATTTTCAGATAAATTATTTATTCTTTATTTTATTATGATTTAGCGTTGAAAAATACATACAACTCAAAATTTTCACCCTTATACCACCAACCCCTATTTTTAAATAGCGTTTAGCGGGCTAGACAACGTTTACCGAGTCAGCTAGTAGTATATGGGTTATTATGTACAATATAGGTAGATTTTTTATCGGAGGTTAAATTTATGTTAAACCCCGCTGTTTCTGTTAAAATTAACCTACCACCTTTAAGGTTAGAGTAACGCTTGGCTCCGGCGCTGCGGGAAGTGCAGCCTTTCCTCCGCGCCTCCGCGGCTTAAAAAAAAACACTCTAGAGGTAGGGCAGACCAAGACCACGTGGACAGTGGGGTGCTCCGATTCGGTTTTATTAATGTTACTAATTTTATTAGAATATTATGTCTGACGCGTTATTTTGTTTAAAAGTGTCGATTTGTCAGTCGTTAAAGGTCAGTTCGTATCGTATTTTGATCTTGCAGTAAAGATCGTTTTTACGTAAATATGTTCGAAAATAACACATGATGGTCGCAGTACGGAGCATGAGTACACTTACCGCAGCACCGGAATTAAGGTAAAGTCAGAAATAACAAAAATTTAACCTCCGATAAAAAATCTACCTATATTGTACATGATAGCCAAAACAAATAATTAACACACACATTTGTTGTCGTACTTATATTTTCAATGGAGAAAATTACACACAAATTATTAAACACAAACCAACCAGATACCCCGGATCAATTAAAAAGTAAAAGCATCACCACTATTTGAAAACCACTACCTATTATTTATTCCATTTTATATACTCAGACAGATATTTTTGTAATAATATAATGAGACAGTCGCTTTTTGTACAGTGTATTTTTATCTTGCTATATAGACATTATTACAGTATCAATCTTGCACGTACCCTCCAGACCTTAGCACGACCTCTCATCATTAAGGCAGCTCTAATAACGCTCTCAAGGACTCAAACAATCTCACAGTGCAAATTCTGAGGTACATCACACGTTGCTCTAATCTACGAGTATACTAATATTGTAAATCTGAAAAGTTAGTTTGTGTCTTAGTTTGTTTAAACGTACTAATGTCAAGATCTAAAGGTTCGAATTGAATAATTGTTTTATGTTAGATTTACCGAGGAAGACTATTGGCTATTTTTTTTTCTTGATGGACGCGGTTGAAACCGCGGGTCACTGCTATTTCGATATAAAACTGCATCCCCTGTTCTGTTGGTTTATCATCGGTTTTGTTTATACCTTAGAAAATGTGCTATTTGTAATAGCCGGTCAAAAAGATAACGTGGCACAGATTGACATCGCTATTTACATTATAGTTCTTTACGTTTCTTTTCTGAACTACCTTCATCAATGAATGAAGCCTTTTGGCTTCCATAACGTACGTACGTACGCAAAATGGACGTAAGTCCATTTTGAATTTTTGATAAATTTTTTGTTCGACTTTTTAAATAAATTTTTGGTACTTATTACTTTTGTCTAAGGCATCGTATCCTATATCCAAAATATGATTTTAAAGTCGATACTTTCCTTTTTTGTTTCACTGACAAGGGTGATTGATTGATTGGTTTAAAGGCTTTCAGTTGTGTTAGTGTGGCAACTGACAAGGTTAATATTCTTATCGCAGTCTGTCATGTCGAATATGTCTTTTGTTGTGAATGTTTATGTCAAGGTTACGACGACTCGCACTCGAATGTCATGGACCAAACCGGATTTGACACAGTGCTCGGTACAATGTTACGTGTGCTGATATTACGCAAGCGATTCAAGATGGTATTACAGAAAGTGATGAACTAAATTAGCGTGCACTAATTCGCTTGAGTAACGTTGGTGGAAAACGGTACTCTTATGTCACTTGTAATTAAGATATTGTATTACCAGCATGTTTCGCAGACGTTAATTTAATGTTGCCTCAATCTAGGAGGCAATTTATAATAAATTATCCGCAGAAATCTTTTCTATCTCTACTGTACCTATTATGAATACTAAAATAATATTTCTAGTAGGGCTATGTTAAGATTTTAAAATAATCTTTTTTGATACGTTTACTGATGTTTAGAAAAAAATACACAAATTGATATCTGTAAGAATTAAGGTTAAAGCGGCTGAACAATAAATATACTAATTATTTTATATGATTTTGACTGATTTTTTGTATAACTTTGGGTTTCCCTTTGGTATAAAATTATGCCGAGTTTTAAAAGTGCACAAACTATATATTCAGTATACTTTAAAAACATTATCTTTACATGTTGAAATCAGATAGTATTTAGTATGCGAGAAACATAATTATGTGGTATATGAGCATAAATTGAAGACAGTTTGACAAGGTCATATGCAGAAACCTAGCAATATTACTGCTGGAAATGAATTGCAATGTACATTTATATTATAAAGTGTCAGAATTTGATCGTATCTGTACATGTATCTAAACATAACTATAATTTTTCACAGTATTATTAATATAAATTTTTTAAAATTGTAGAAATTTACTTGTACTCGTACCATTCCCAAATTATAAGATAACTATTTAATTTTTAAATTTTTTAAAAGTAACAAAAATATTTACCGTCGCAAAAAGAACACATGTGAAGATGAAGTAACAATAAATATTTAATGGATAAAGAAAAAACTTATGGAAGAAAAATTCAACATGAAGATGAAGAGAAACTTCTGAAAAGTACCCTACAAGAAATTCCTTTTACCGAGAATATTAAATACTGTATAATGTATCGTATTTCATTCCCTCGCCGACTTAATCCTATACATTTCTGTGTTGGTTTCTTTATCGTAATGCATTGTCGTTCTATCGACTTTCAAATCACAACGATTCTAAATAAGTTTCACTTGAAAATGTAAGTGAAAGAAAAATGAAATATGCAAAAATAAAAAAAATAATTTTAAACAAAAAAAGGAGATGACATAACAGAACATTATCGGCTGCAAAACGTTCAAGCATAGACCGTATTAAAATCACATCTGTATCGGAGAATATTCTCGACCGACGGTCTCGAGGCCGTACTCACAATGATAGTGGACGATTACATGAGGGTGAAGGGATCATCCATTGCGCAATGTATCTTCCGTTCACTCCGCATGAGTAACTTGGTTTGTGGGTTTAGTCAAGAGCGAATATTCTAATAAGTTTCATATGTCACGACGATGACGATGTACGAATGACATCTGCCAATTATTATTTATCCTGATTTGTATCAATATTAACCTCAATCATTAGTAAGTTTCGTAATATGCCGTTGATTTGTGATAAAATTTGAAACTCTTTCTTATCACCGTATCTCGAAGAGTACGAGAATAGAGACAGACGAGAGACTCAGAGAGAGATGTAGAGTTGTCGGTCCCCATTCATATCACAGACACCTGATAGCGATCGTTACTCATATTATCTTCGACACTTCTCCTACAACGAGGAAGAAGTCTATGCTCAGAAGTGGAATCAACAAAAAACTTTGAATCGTGGAAGCTTGTATTGGATTAAAGTACTGAAATTAAGTGAATTGGATCACCCTGTAAATATCCCGTTGTTGGACAAAAGTCTTCTAATCGAGATTTAAAAGAAGTAAAATTTGTAAAGACGGGTGCAGATCTGCGAAATATAGTATGCAATGTAACACGCAATGTAAAAAATTGCCGTCCACATTCACATTTGTACCTGCCATAAGTGTGTCTAGGAATTTCATTCCAATTTGTCGAATATACGTGTCGAAAAAGCAGCTATCAATATTTATTTTACAGTTTGTGCTATGGATATCTTGGTCATTCCTTAATAATAATTTTACAGTTAATATTATATTGGTAATTTTGTTATGAAGAGAGCAAGTAGCAACCAGCCCAACCTAACTGGTGATGTTAAATAAAAATATTTCCAATATTTATCCTTCGTGTAAATAAAAACATAATTTTTCCTATAAGTCAGAATAATGAAATTATGTATCCGATAAAATACCGAAAAATCCTTACTGTATGTTCTGTTGAGCGAGTGGTTCGAATTAAAGTTTAAATTTGGCTTAGTATTTTGAAGTACTAGATTTCAAAAAAAATATTATGGAATATTGGTAAAGAAAGTCATCGCGAGAAACTTTGTTGCATCAGAAAAAGAAAACGAGCGTGCTTTAGACTATACTACTGAAGTAAAACTTCTTTAGCTCCATTTCTCTTATATTTCCTTCTCAACTTCCGTTCACCCCACCCGATGACACTTTTCGTAATGCTCTCTTCATACATTCACCACCCTACTCCCCAAGTCAAGCATGCGTAAAAAAACTTTTACTTCAAAGTTTGAGATGGTATTGTAATTGAGGGCAATGAAAATTAATTTTATATAGCATGTTGTTTTATTTTTATTTATGTCTCGTCCGATATTACTACGTTTTATAAACTTGGGCCATATCTTAAATGCACTGTACCTGTAACTCCTGTATGATGCAACAGACTTTCAAACTGAATCGGTTCTGCAACACGATCACGTCAAGGCGTTTCATCTCAAAATGCACAATAGACGTACAAAAATTTATATGTCACGTTACAACATAATTGCTTCTACGCAATTTATTGTACATACACTAAATTTATATTTATAACTAGCTGTGCCCGCGATGTCGTCCGCGTGGAATTTGACAAAAAAGTTATTGTTCAGTTCGCAGGGTTATAAAAATAAATAAATTTTTAAAATAAAGTTAGCCTAAGTTAATTTTTTTTTAATTACATCAGCTATCTGCCAGTGAAAGTCCAGTCAAAATCGGCCCATTCAGATTCATTCCATCTGATCCATTTCAGATATTAGCCGGAACAAACAGACATACAGACAGATAGACAGAAAGACAGATAGTCAGTCAGACAGACGGACAAAAGTTGCAAAAAATGTTTTTTGGTATATCTACCGTGTATACATCCACATGCATTTAGTAAAAAGCTGTTACTTTAATATTACAAACAGACACTCCAATTTTATTTATTTGTATAGATTATCGATAATTTTGAAATCATTCAATAAATTTTTAATGCTGGATCGCTCGATCGCTTCAGCCTGTAATTGTAATGTGTATGTGTATTAAAATGTGTAATTTTCCCCGTGTAGGGACGGGCAGTAGAATACGATTTCCTACGGCCCGGCAAGAAGGCCTGTCGTAAGAGCCGACAAAATTCTTGAGGTGGTAGGCTTCGGCCGTGGCTTAATTACCGCCCTCACCGGCAATCGCCGTGTTCCGGAGCGGATCCCAGAGCAGCCATTTGGGGGATGTGTCTGGGTAGTTGTGGCACTCTATGTGACCGATCCTGTCTGCTTATCATTGCCGCATCGGGTGCCTGGCTTCGGAGGGTAGCGGGATCCGAGGCACGGTGTCGCCGCTGGCCGACCGTAGGAAGTTGGGGGACCAAGTAGCAGGATAGCCACCTGTGAATGGCTGCCCCGCCACCTGACGAAAAATTCCAGAATGTTCTACCTTGCCGGTTGGCGACCGGAAGGGAGGACCAGGTAGCGATTCTGGGGGGGCTCGGGCGTCCCCGCGGTCTCCGCGTCAGGCTCCCTCCGTGCGGTGGTGTTGAGTCTGACACCTGGTAGGTAGGATGCCGCCTCGTCCAGTTCACGTTCCCCAGCACCTATTCACTCCCCATGAAAGCACACGAGAATAAAAAAAGGTATACACAGCGGCTGCACGTCCTCCCACTGAAAGTGCACCTCTCTAACATCCGTGGTCTGCACTCCAATCTCGAATCTGTCCACCACCACCTAGAAACAGAAAAACCGCCGCTGCTGTTCCTCACTGAGACGCAGATCAGATGTCCGGCTGACACGGCGTACCTCAGCTACCCCGGGTATTCTCTGGAGCACAGGTTCATACCTCGTGCCGGAGTCTGTGTGTACGTCCGTGATGACATTTGCATCAAGCGTCTTAGGCACCTTGAGACATCCAGTTACTCCATCCTATGGGTTCTGGTGGACACAGGACAGGAGAAAATCCTGTATGCCTGTATCTACCGTTTGCACAATGGAGACGTGGAGACAACTCAGTTATGTGACCATCTTACCCTAACGGCGGATAAGGCTCGAGAGCGTTACCCTTCGGCACAGTTAGTCATCCTGGGGGACTTCAACGCCCACCACCAGGAGTGGCTGTACCCATACCAGGTGACCGACCATGCTGGGAGAGAGGTGTGTAAACTAGCCTTGACGCTGGACCTCACCCAGCTTGTAAATTGTGCTACCAGGGTACCAGACGTAGACTCTCATACCGCCAACTGCTTAGACCTATTTTTAACAACTGATCCAGACAGTTACTCAATAACAGTTTCTGCACCACTGGGTACTTCTGACCACTGTCTGGTAAAATCAATATCCGTCTGTTGCCCACCTGAAGAATCCCCATGTGGCCCAAGACGGGTGTGGCAATATAAGGCAGCGGATTGGGATGAGATGCGTCACTTTTTCTCGTTCTATCCTTGGCGAGAGGCATGCTTTTCTTCTGATGATCCGCCGAGCTGAGCTGAAGCCATTACCGCGATTATTTGCCAGGGTATGGAATACTCTGACGTAGCGAAGAATGGAAAAGCTCGCCCAAGGTTTGATGTGGACTGCTATCGTGCAGAAGCCAAAAAGCGTTCGGCATACACTGCATGAAGCTCGAGCGCGCAAGTCTCCGAATTCTCGGAATTTTTCATGTAAAAGGACGTTACGCAGGGCTAGATTCAACCATATCAGCCGCATTGGGGTCAAACTAGCTTCTTACCCTTCGGGGAGCAAAGCGTTTTGGTCCATGGCAAAAGCCGTTGAATCTAACTTTTGTCGGCCGTCACTTCCACCATTGCTGAGGACTGATGGATCACTGGCCCACTCTGCGAAAGAGAAAGCGGATTTGTTTGCATCTCTTTTTGCTGAGAACTCGCGTCTGGATGTTGCAAAAGCTCCACCAATCTCAACTCGTGCTGACTGCATTATGGCAGGAGTACGCATACGCCAAAAAGAGATCCTTAAAATCCTGCAAACTCTAGACGTGGACAAGGCCAGCGGACCGGACGGTATACCAGCGATAGTCCTGCGTACATGTGCCCCTGAGTTGTCTCCACCTCTTACACGCCTGTACCGCCTGTCACTTAAGACTGGCAAAGTGCCAAAGTCTTGGAAGCTTGCCAACGTGCAGCCTGTGCCCAAAAAAGGTAGTCGTGCAGACCCTGTCAATTACCGTCCCATCTCGGTCACGTCCATACTCTGTAAGACTATGGAACGTGCACTGAACAACAAACTCTTGGCCCACTTGAAAGGTAACGATCTCCTCAGCGAGCGGCAGTACGGTTTCCGCCAGCACCGTTCGACTGGGGACCTTCTAGTGTATGCCACACATATATGGAGTGAGGCCATTGACAAACACGGCGAAGCACTTGCCGTGTCTCTCGATATCTCGAAGGCCTTTGATAGGGTTTGGCATGCGAGCCTTATAAGCAAGCTTCCTTCATATGGTATTCCACCTAGCCTTTGCACTTGGATTTCTGACTTCCTGAGCGAACGTTCAATACAAGTTGTCCTTGACGGGTACTCATCGGACCAAAAGGCTATCGACGCCGGTGTTCCTCAGGGATCAGTCTTGTCCGCTACCCTATTCCTGCTGCATATTAACGATCTGCTCGTCACCGGTACCTTTGGGTATGCTGACGACAGCACAGTGACGGAGAGATACTTTTCGAGAGCAAGGGCTAGTAAGGATGTTATCCAGTCTTGTCGAGAGGATATGGTCAGCCGCTTGAACGTCGCCCTCCAGGCAGTCTCCGAATGGGGCGATGCCAATCTGGTCACGTTCAACGCCACAAAAACACAGGCGTGTGTGTTCTCCTCTAAACGGAGCCCTTTACACCTGGCTCCGACTTTCCGGGACGTTTCTGTGGAAATTACCGACTCCCTACAGCTCCTCGGTGTAGAGCTATCGTCCAATCTGAACTTTGGGCAACACATCGAGTCCAAAGCAAAAACTGCAGCAAAAAAACTAGGTATTCTCTCTAAGGTCAGGCGTTACTTCACTCCAGAACAGTTGCTTCAACTATATCAAGCACAAGTTCGGTCTTGTATGGAGTATTGCTGCCATCTTTGGGATGGGTCCGCCAAATACCAACTGGCAACTTTGGACTCGGTGGAAAAACGAGCTAAGAGACTCATAGGTGACCCTACTCTGACAGACACTAAGTTGCAGAGTCTCGATCATCGGCGTAGGGTAGCTCGTCTGTCGGTGTTCTACAGAATATATTTCGGTGAGTGTGCGAAGGAATTGCACGATCTAATTCCTCCAACAACCTTCCGCCATCGGGACACTAGGCGCGGTCGATCGTTCCATCCTTATGTCATCGATATGCCACCTACGCGCACAAAACGCTTTGGCACTACTTTCCTGATGCGCACAGCTAAGGAATGGAACTCGTTGCCCGCGTCTGTGTTTCCCGAACGATACAATCTGGGTGCCTTCAAGGCCAAAGTGAATAGGCTGTTATTAGGCAGGCATGCTCCACCTTCGACCGCATCGTCACTTAACATCAGGTGAGATTGTGGTCAAATGCCTGCCTATTTGTCATAAAAAAAAAAAAAAATATCCCACTACTGGGCATAGGCCTCTTTCCCCATGTAGAAGGATCAGAGCTTAATCCACCACGCTACTCCAATGCGGATTGGTGGATTTTTTTTTCTATTAGGTAAGATAAAACTAGTGATGGAATTGACATCGATATCATATAACTTCGTGAAAACTACATTTAGTTTTACTTTTTAGAAATATCCAGGATGAATACAAGCGAGAGGCTTTACACTAAGCCACATATCCCCTCTACATACCATAGCTAATTTGAATACAAGAAAAAAAGTGTGTCTGTACTTATGTACGCACGTGAGGAGTTAGTCTTCATTGGCTGGCTAGCACGTTGCTAACTTGTTCTTCGTTGACTAGCTATCTTCAGGTCAGTTTTTAGCGACGGTGTGCGCGCGCATCGTATAAATATACTCTCATAATTATTCCCTAACGCGCCAAAAGACGTTCCTATAACTTCAAAATCATTGAAATAGAGAAGATAGCTTTGTCAAACTTATTCCTGTCGCTTGTATCTTATATGAATATAGGTATATATACAATATTCGAATACTGAGCATACTAATGACCTAGTTAAGAGTCATATTGTTAACATTGATCTTAATTGGCTAATTAATTGGGCAGTACGTACCGACTAATCAAGATCATAATTTTGTATATAAATTGTCTTTGAGCTTTATCTTATACGACTATAGTATTATTTATACACATAAATGTCATAGCCAGATACCAAGCCTAAAGCGAGTGTTCATAGTGGTCTTACTACCATTATCGATTTCATATACCTGAGTAGAAATTTTTTCGTCTTCCTTAGAAGGACCGGATCAGGCATGCCTGATCAGGACTAGATAAGACATGTAACGCAGATGATTGGTCTAGACCTGATCAGGATGAGATGAGATTTCCTGATCGGGTCCAGATCAGGAAATATCATCTCATCCTGATCAGCCGGTTCGGTCCGGTTCTTTTAAAAAAACACGAATGTATATTCTTGAAAAAATTGTTCAACAAAAAAAAGCGAACTGATATTATAAATATGTTACTTAACATAATTATGATGATATTTATTTCCGTTTATTTTTTCCAATTAATTTTTTATTTATATTTTTACTTTAAATATTAATTAATTTATTTATTTTTATGTTATTAATTAATTATTATTATTAATTAAATTTTATTTATTTACTTCTAATAATTAACTACTAATGAACTATTTCCTATTACTTACGACTGCTCCACTGTGTAGAAATGGACACCCTGCTAGACGTCCTGTGACGACTGTATATATACTAAGTGCCCTTAAAAAAATTAATAGCGCGATTCAGGCTCCAGTATGCCTTACCATACCTGATTATATTTTACATCAGACTATCCTGATCTGGACCGGACCAGGTCCTGATCCAGTATGCCTTACCATACTTGATTATATTTTACATCAGGCTATCCTTGTCTGGACTGGACCTGGTCCTGATAGAGCTTGTCGGATCAGGCATGCCTTATTCTATCCTGATCCGGTCCAGATACATGATCTAGTTGAGCCTGACCTTTTTTCTACTCGGGTACTTGGTTAGTTGCAAAATGACTTTTATTTTTTTTGTCTGATAGTAGGCGTTTACTGTAGCTTATGGACGCTTGCAATATCACAAATCACAAGCGCGTCGCTGACCCTAACCAAGCTTTTAACCAGGCCATGCTTGAGAGCGCTGGTTGCGTTATCCACCACAGAAACACCTATTTGAGAGCAATATTATTTGGATGTGAGGTGTAAACTTGGAGTACATTTCCAGTCGAGCTGTGCATGTTGTAAGAAAGATATTTCTTACTATGCCCTATCTTTCAAAATATATATTATGACCACGCGTTTGTGGAGTGATCAAAGCTTTGACCGCTGAGCTAACGGTTTCAATCCCAGTACTTGACAAGTACTTTTATAGGTAATTCTGATTTTTGTTGTGCTCTGCTGGGCGGTTACGTTTGTATGTAATGTGATTTTCTTCATCCGATTATAGAGTTATCACCCTACATGCAGTTGAGTGTGGAACTTTTATCAAAGCGTAATAGTATCCGAAGATTCGATAGGCTAAGGTATATTTAGCAAATAATGCACTGACACGA
Source organism: Melitaea cinxia (assembly GCF_905220565.1). Taxonomy (NCBI): domain Eukaryota; kingdom Metazoa; phylum Arthropoda; class Insecta; order Lepidoptera; family Nymphalidae; genus Melitaea; species Melitaea cinxia. Next base: position 15,038,323 of record NC_059401.1, read on the forward strand.
ATTAAAACTAGTTTTATCTGGATACATCTAGTTTTAACGTGATACATCTGGTATTAACCGGATATCGAAAGTAAAAGACTGAAACAACCGAATGATTGACCAGCATTACAATATTACATGTAATAAATATGCTGAGATTACTAGGTTTATTACGCGACAAATTTTAAAGTTCTTACAAAATATTATTTAGTACCTAACAAAGCGATTACAAAATACATGAATTATTAACGTTTGTTGTGTGAAGTACATATATAGTGACTCTTGGAATGTAAATTTGTATGTTGTTATGTAAATTTATATTTTACAATGCATTACATACTACGAGTATATCTTTTTTGTCTGTGAGAAATAAATGTGAAGCAGTGATAAGGACTTTGTACTCTGTATAGTTCCTTATTTTTTTTTAATGTTAATGTTAATAGATAATATATCTCCTTGAAAACAAAAAAAACTGATTTCAATTAACATCGAAAAGTAATACAGCGTAGGTGGTTGAAAAATGGTCAATTGAATACGTTTTGTTAGGGATATCTCAAAAAGTACTCGCTAGAACTCGATCAAATTTAAACGGAACCATATTAGAAGCACCAACTTTCGTTAAAAAAGACAAATATTGGTACGTCGTGTACACACATAAAAGTACAGTCGAATTTTTAACCAACTCCTTTTTTGAATTGGTTAAAACTAACATCAATGAGAATTTATGTTTTTGTTTTGTTATTATAACTTGTTGGAAATCAATATAGATAAATAAATAAATTGAGGTTGGCCACGGGATAAAATTTCCTGCTCAAAATATGGAGCAGCCCAACTGGAGTACCTCGACCTTACAGAATGTCATGGGGTAGTACCTCGACCTTACAGAAGATCACAGCTAAATAATAGTGCTCCAAGGCAGTGTTGTGCTCCTGTGGTGAGTAAGGTGACCAGAGCCTACGCGCTTGCGATGCTTCTAGTGTTGCAGACGTCTATAAGCTACGGTAATTGATTACCATCAGGTGAACCGCACGCTTGGTTGCCGTATGTATATATATAAAAAGCCCCAAAGAATAATTTCTCACGTTTCTACAGGGAATAAATAAAACCATCGAATTATCTAGATCTAGACACATTCCTTGGAATCGAAGACGTTCAAATATTCGCATCAAGGCGACGTGTCGACAAACTCGTAAAGTTAGTTGTCCACTTTAAGGCACGAGTTTTTTTATATTTCATTACTAACGATTTTATTATATATTTGCTATTTAATCGTGAAATATTAGGTTCATTATCGTATAATAGAATTAACCTAAAGAGTAAGATAGTTCTTAAGAAAAAATGCTGGGTCAATAATACGAGTAGATTAACTAACTATAATGAGAAAAATGTCATCGAAAATCGACAAAAAAAAAAATTAAAAAATTAAATTAATTCAATTAAACTTTTAAATGATTTAGAGGAAAATATAGGAAACACAAAAGCTTATTTAAATAAACTACGCCAAAGGAAGTCTAAATCAGTAACATATGAGATCTTAAAAATTTATGGTCGCTAACATTATAATTTATATGTGAAATGTTACATTACGTTATGTCCATTAAGAGTGCAGTAACCATAACATACGTAATGGCGCCAAAATATAGGAAACTAAAAACAACTGACGATAAAAAATATAATAGTAAATATTATTTTATTTGATTATGCGTTAGCGCAACGGTCACAGATCCTCTTTTGTGTTTATCTATCACAAACAAACAATGAATCAAATTCTTCCTACTTATAATATTAGTGTAAATAAGAAAGACTGTAATTAATCGTCTGAATCTTGTTAATTAAAATAATTAAAACAGAAAGACGTAAACAAATAAAGGATAGCAGCTGTGTCCAATAGTTTCGTTCAAGGACCGTGACTTATAATGAAGCGTGCCCGTTTTAATATCCGCATTTATTACGACAGGAACTTGGCAGTCGCCAGACTTCCTAATGAAGTGGATAATGTGTTGAGGTATATTGAATTATACTTTGTTTACTGTTCTACAAATACATCACTTAATTGCAGATTTAAGGTATTAAGGTTATTTTTGTTAACATTTTTATATTAATATCTATATATCGTACTATAAAGGTTATAATTTGTGTAGTTAAGGATTCTAAATATCTAAATTAGTATTAAAATTGCGAGTATAAATCTTAATTGGAATGTAATTCTTACAAAAATTTAGAAAAAAAATCACATTTTCGTCGATTTTTTAATCCATTTGAATCAAGAGGTCAATAAATTATACGAAAGGGCATAAAGAAATTCAATGTTAATTTAAAAACGGCGTAAGAACAAGAGCTGAATGTTAATAAAAAGGGAACGTGTTCCCTGACCACAATAATAGTTTTTTTTTTATTATTGTATATAAATAAATAATAAATATTTTATAACATACACACACATTCGTCTGTTCCTATGGTAAGCAACTTAATGCTTGTGTTACAGGTAACGGCAGACTGTTATAACTATATATTTTTGTTTTAATAAAAATATACATAGAAATAATACATATATAAATATATAAATACAAATATTACAGCCAGACTCAGGCGGGAATCGAACCCGCAACCCGCGGCACAGAAAGCAGGGCCACTACAAACTGCACCAACGGGCTAGTCCAACGGGCAATTAAAATATTTACAAACAATGGATTAGCAGGTAAGGTTTGAGATTTTCATCATTAATTAAAAAAGTTTCTAAATAAGTAAGTATAATAAGGTGCAGAGATTATACCAAAAATGTTATCAATAAAAAAATCTTTAGTAATCATTAGTAAAAATCTTTAGAAAAAATATGACACAAAAAACAGAAGCAAACGATAAATTCGGTGTTTCAATTAAGTAAGGTTCGTTAACACAAGTACATCTGCTATGAGGCTATTAGCGATGCGGTAGATACGGAATCGTTGCCAACGTTTCGTTACTCAATATTACCCCGTAAATTACAACTACACTTTTTTTTCATTAATAGTGTAAAACATTAATGTCAAAAGACATTACTCTTTTTTTCCAACAATGAAATATAGTGTCTTGTTAAAGTTTATCCTGTAAATTAAAACTACGCTGTTTTTATTGTTAGTGTAAAATATTGGGGCTAAATTATATTTATAATCTTTTTTGGGCCACAAAAGTATAGATCTAAAATATATCTTCTATGTCTGTCTCATTGAATTTAATACAGTTTTATTAGTTTTATTGAGTATTTTAAATTCAATGACTGCCTCATGTAATTATGTACCGAACCTTCTTTTAACGATTGCGTCAAACTTTTTTTATAGTGAATAACAGTTAATATAATATTATAATCAATTGTTTATTACACAAAATTCGTGATTTAAGCAAAAGAAAAGTAGAAAACACACTTTATACACACAAAGACTTTTTACAAAAAAATTATAATTTTTTCGTTTTATGTAATTTTTGTGTTACAAAAAAATATTCAACGAACAGATGAGAGAACATATGTTTTGAAATAATTTTTACGTTTGATGCTATAAAAATACAGTCATATGTCTACGTTATACATGAGTTCGCGTTAATTTTGGCGCGAACTTGTCGAGGCCTATTTCCAGCAGTGGACTGCGATATGCTCGTCATTCTACGTTAAATCGACTCGCCTCCTATCGTACATAACAACAATATATAACATCATTATAAAACACCCTAATCTATGGCTTATGTTACATAGACAATCGGAAGGAAGCCACTGCATTCCGTATTGAGTGACTTATGATTATTTTGTCGGATGTATAGGAAAGTTCTACGTCTATTTGAATGTCTTTTACTTTTGATATATCTTGAAAACTACTGTTACATTTTTTTTTGTGTATATGGTAAGGTTTTATTTAAGTGTGTTAATATTTTCTTTCTAACTTTTGTCTATAACAATATTAATTGAATTTAGCTATAGGATACAGCAGGAAATAGTATGTTCAAAATCTGGAGCACAGGTAAGAAATTATGTACCTATTGTAAGGAAGGTAGCCAGAGCTCCTGGAGAGCGTCGGCAACGCGCTTACCAACGATAATACGTATTGTTACGATAATAATATAATTGTGTTTGCTCGCAAACGAAAAAAAAAACCGACTTTAATGACATCGACGAGTAATACAACGTAGATCGACGAAAAAATAGTCAAGCAACTACGCGTTATCAAAGATTACTCAAAAAGTAGTTATCAGGTCTCAATAAAATTTATATGTGACCACATGACAAACATCAGCTTTCGATTAAATTAAAAATTATTAAAATCGGTACACCCAGTAAAAAAATATTGCGGATTTTCAAGAGTTTCCCTCGATTTCTCTAGAATCCCATCATCAGATCCTGGTTTCCTTAACATGGTACTAAACTAGGGATATCTTCTTCCTAACAAAAAAAGAATTAACAAAATCGGTACACCCAGTAAAAAGTTATTGCGGATTTTCAAGAGTTTCCCTCGATTTTTCTGGGATCCCATCATCAAATCCTGGTTTCCTTATCATGGTACTAAACTAGGAATATCTCTTTTCCAACAAAAAAAGAATTATCAAAATCGGTACATCCAGTAGAAAGTTATGCGGTATAATACAACGTAGGTCGACGAAAAAAGCGTCAAGTAAAAACGCATTATTAGATATAACTCGAAAAATAGTTGTTAGACCTCAAATAAATTTAAATGGGACCAATTGACACACACCACCTTTCGATTAAAAAAAATTGTCGAAATCGGTCCACACGGTCAAAAGTTCTGATGTAACATACATTAAAAAATAAAAAAATAAAAAATACAGTCGAATTGAGAACCTCCTCCTTTTTTGGAAGTCGGTTAAAAAAGATTGCGTTTTCTAATATCTGTCTGTAATCCTCCCTTTCCGAATGAGCTGGAATGAATCTATTTTAGAGAACACACTTCTAAACGTTTATTTAAACGAAACGTTTCTTCTTTTGTTTATGTAAGTAAAATAATGTACTAAATGGGTGAAACACGCTTTGTATGCAAAATTCACCTCTCTCTAAGAGGCATTTAGCAATATTTAAACTATGTAATACATAGTACTTATCAATAAGTTGGAATGTCTAAAGCGTGCAGTCTCGTCTGCATACCGTATCGACGGCGTAATATATTATTACGTTGTTCGAATTACTTGTGGATGTTGGGACAGAGTTCAGCTCGTTTCATAGAATGTTAAATTATTATAAAATTGATAGAATATACTAGAATGCCTTAGTATGGATGTGTCTTTGTTATTAGATATTTGTGTATATTGGTGTTGTGAATATAATTTGTATTGAATTCATTAATAGTTGGTGGCAGGGTAAGAAAACATGGTTAGGATTCGATATGTTTTAAGGGAGATTATAAAATATTTATCTCTGTAAACGCGAAATCTATACAAATAAATAAAATTGGAGTGTCTGTTTGTAATATAGAAATAACCGCTTTTTACTAAATGCATATGGATGTATACGCGGTACACATACCAAAATTACATTTTTTACAATTTTTGTCTGTCTATCTTTTTTTTTTATATCACTAGGTCGGCCAACAAGCGTACGGCTCATCTGATGGTAAGAGATTACCGTAGCTTATAGACGCCAGCAATCGCTTACCATCAGGTGATCCGTACGCTTGTTTGCCGACTTAGTTATATGAAAAAAGAAGGAGAGGAAATATTGAAAGGTTAATATTCAGTTACACAGATATTGCACAAACGCAACAATCGTGGAAAAAAAATGTAATTTGAATTAAACATGTTGCTTAAATAACGATAACACATTGTTGAACTTTAGTGCAATTGATAAATACGTAACGACATTATGATTTTGAAAGAATTTAAGAGCTAACTAAAATAATTGCAACAGCACAGATCGAATGTAGGTGTTATGGTTCCTTTCACTTAAACGATACTTTAATTCAGATTGCTTAAGGCTTCTCGGATTGAGATTCTTTTTATATCTACTTAAAGAGATAAAGAATATACGACAATGGGCACTTTTTGGTAATTGACGAATGATTCGTTTGTAGTAACTAAAGGTGGTTCTAATGGTTCTAATCATCATCTTCATTTCAGCCTATCACAGTCCACTGTTGGACATAAGCCTCCACAAGTTCACGCCAAAAATGGTGTGACCTCATGTGTGTTACCCATAGTCACCACGCTGGGCAGGCGGGTTGGTGACCGCAGGGCTGGCTTTGTCGCACCGAAGACGCACCGTCTCTGGCCTGTGTATTTCAAATCCAACAGTTGGATGGTATCCTGCCAGCGGTCGGCTTTTTAAATTCCAAGGTGGTAGCGGAACTGTGTTATCCCTTAGTCGCCTCTTACGACAGCCACGGGAAGAGAGGGGGTGGCTATATTTTTCATTGCCGTAACCACACAGCAATGGAGCATGACTAAGCATGGGCATATACATGAGCATGGTTCTAAGGTCCTAGTTAATACTGTTAAGCTCAAATATGAGTATTAGTCCAGTCATTTTAGGTTTATCTGTGGAAAAATTCCCCGTTAGCTGAATTTTTGTATACCCTTTTATTACGGTGTGGCAATGAAGAAAGTTATAAAGGTCAAAAGGTTACGATAATCAGTTTTTCGCAAAATATCTCGCGACCCATTGCTAGGAGGTCAATAGAGGTCATTATTAAAAAAATTGTCGTAAAAATATCTAAAAAAATGTACCATGAATTTTTCTGTAAAATTAATCGTTTTCGGAGTAGGGCGCCGAGAAAGCTAAGATAAAAATGTATATAATTATAAACATTCAGCTCACTGGGATTTTTTTCGCTGATTGTTGTTTAAAATGCCTAAAACGACTGGACTATATCGTTTAAGATGAAATTGCAAAAAATAAAAACATTTTTTCAAACTTATGATAAAAAATATTAAATTTTTATTTTTTTACTTCTAATGTTTACGCGAATTTCATTCATTGTAATGAATCAACTTTTTTGCATTTTGTCGAGGTTTATTAATTTTTTTACATATCTGACGTTTCGGATACTTTACAGCAACTATGGTCAGGTAAACATTTAATGAGAAAAAAAATCTCATAATATAATAAGCTTTTAAGTAACTTCAAAAGGACAAAATTTATAATATTATCATATGGACGTGTTCTTTTCATCTTCAGTTTGCGTACTCTTGTTAGGTATTTAGCCTTCTCGAAATATCAAAAGAATTTCACACATCAATGTTAATCGTCGTAAATAGCAGAAGCAAAGGTTATGCAAAAGATTATAAGATGGCTGTAAACTTTATGTATATTACATATAATGTTAAATAAAAAATAGTCTTAGAAGAGTTTGAATTAAGAATTTTTTTAAGTCCAGATGTTTAAAGTAATGACTTCCAGTTTCGAAACAAATTTGACCTTACCTCTTTTATCCTCTGCAACAATGGTTCCAGCCAGTGTACGTTGCATTCGACGTGAGAATCGAGGAAGGTGAGGACGGGTGCGGTGGCTGCATCAGCTCCTCGGACTCGGGATCTCATGAGCCCTTCGCGTTTCGAGTTACGAATAACGTGGACCTTACGTATTGCTCGTAAAGCAGCGCCATCTTCCGCTGTAAAGTTTGGTTGAATTAGTTTCGGTTAATTGGTTATTTAGTTTTATTCCGTTCGTGTGGGATTTTCCGTTTGTTTCGCTGTGAATTGTTAAATTGAAACACTAAAAAACCTTTACATACGAAGGAAACATTTGTATAAACATCGTTATCACGCGGGTAATTGGATACGATAGTGTTGTCTAAAAAGGCGTTATTTCACGCAAAAAATAAAACCCTGTTCTGTGCTTAATTGATGTTCTAATCGGCAGATTTTTTGTAGCTTTAAAATGGCATATACTCTATGTGGTTTAGTGTTATTCTTTCTTGTACTCATAACTAACGTTTTATCTTAAATAAAACTTATGCTTAAAATTGCAATTTTTAACAATTTAATTTTAATTTAATCAATTAGATTTATTTCTTTCTATTAATAAAAATAAAAAATAAAATAACAAACAATAATAAGTAAAATTTAATTATTATTGAAAAGCTTAATACGCTATTAAATTACACTATTAAATTAAGAGCGTTATAATAGCGTTATATTGGTGGCATTATGTTTAGGTTGCCAGGACGAAATAATTGTATATTTAATAACTTTATTTTTATTTTAAGACATAATACAAAAATTTTATTTCAAAAAAATTTAAGCCACAACGTTAAGTGCGTAATCGTTTGTTGACTAGTTTAACTGAAAGCCAGGCGATTGCTTTTAATCTGGTCATTTGCATGGAAGGAGACAAATTTAAACAGCATTTTGTGTGTAGCTTTACTCGTCGGAATATAATCGAAAAAAAATATTGCTGATATGATACGGCATTTGCTTGCTTGTTAAATCAATACTATTACTATGGAATTACTTTGATTGATTGATTTCATTATTCGCTAAATATATTTTAGGTAAGTAAAATAAAACGGAATTTTTACAAGACTCATTTGGATAGGACACAGTGTTTTTTTTTTAATATAAATGAAAATACCATTGTAATTCTGCAGAACCCAAATCAAAAAAGCATATGTTTTATTAATTTAATTTTAATTTTTGGTCGCAAATCGCATTTATGTTACACTCTCGGTTCAGCCTGTAATAACCCACCGATGGGCATAGCCCACTTTCCCCACGTAGAAGAATGTTACTCTAAATGTTTTACTTATTATTCAATGTCTGTCTGTGTATATAGTTTCACTTATTAACTATGTCGTGCATTGTATGTAATTGTTGCAAGTATTTCTTACTTTTAAATTTCACACTATATCTTGCAAATGTAACGATTTATTGTCGCGATGTTATGTTGTTTTAAGTCACATATTAATTTTGTTACTGCTAAAGCATTCCGAATGCTTGGCTTTGTGTTGAGAGTGGGACGTGATTTTAAAAATGTCAGCACAATTATTCTCCTTTATAACTCTTTTGTAAGATCTATCTTGGAATACTGCTCAACTGTATGGAATCCATTTTACAAATGTTATGTTGCTCAATTGGAAAAAATTAATTATAAATTTATAAAATTTTTAAGTTACAAAGCTTCGCCGCATATTCAAGATATCCCGTATATTCCTTCTTTAGAAAATCGTCGATTGGAGAGAGACCAAATATTTTTATTTAAGTTACTTCGTAATTTTATTGATTCCCCTTATCTACTAAGTAATATATTATTTAGGTGTCCCAAAATAAATACACGTAATCAGTCCCTATTTTACGTGCCTAGAACTAGGACCAAATATACGCAGAATAATTTTACTTTTAGAGCATGTAAAATGTACAACCAATGTTTTCATCACATTGATTTTGCAACTTGTTCAGTGCAATCTTTAAGGAGTGAATTACGATATGCAATAAATTTTTAATTTTTAATTTATCATTAATTATTTACATAATTCATGAATTTTAGTTTGATTTTGTTATAAATTAATTTAATTATAATTTTATTATAGTATGATTATGGTATGATTAATTTTTAATGTTGTATATATCTGAATTTGTTATCTTTTAATTATTTATTATTTAATTGATGATTGTATGAAATGTTTCTATTCGTACATGTTTACCTAATTATTCAATTTACTACTGTTGAATTATTTATATTTCTGTGTGTATCGATTATTTCTTATTAATGTGTGCTTTTTAGCTTATTAATGAATTGTTTACTATTGGAAACTTTATTGGTTTATGTATTAGTTTTATAAGTTTTTTTTTTTTTTTTTGTATTATTGTACTGTTTGTTTCCAAAATAAAATAAAATAAAATAAAATAAAATGTATTATCCACGATAATTTGAAACGGTTATTATCACTATTGTATTAGTTTGTACGATTTTTTTTATTTTTGTGTTACCCACACATTAGGGATTCTAAACATTTTTTGAATATCATATCAAAAATTGACCGCTCCAGCGGAATTCGAACCCGCGTCTCCGACTGACCGTGTCGGCGCTCTAGCCAATTAAGCATTGGAACGATGTACCCGCCAGAGCGAAATTCTTGGTATGATGATTTTTATTTTCGGTTTAAGCGAACCGTGGCGCCGTCTATAGTGAGTCCGGTTTCGCTTAAACCGAAAATAAAAATCATCATATCAAGAATTTCGCTGTGGCGGGTACATCGTTCCATAGCTTAATTGGCTAGAGCGCCGACATGGTCAGTCGGAGACGCGGGTTCGAATCCCTGTGGAGCGGTCAATTTTTGATATGATATTCAAAAAAAAAATTGTATTAGTTGTTTATGCTCTTTTACCATACATTTTTGAATAATGATATACATGCGATAACTATTTCTTAGCCAGACAAGATTCAGAATCGATCAGCATTTAGATTATCTCGTTAAATTTTTTAACGATTTATTAAATATTGTGTTATAAATAAACGCTTCATACTCGGCGATTCAGCCTGTAATATCCCACTGCTGGGCATTGCCTCTTTCTCCATATTAGAGAAGGGTCAGAGCTTAGTCCAGCTCCTTCTTTTACGACTACTTTTACAATTACCTACCAATCAGATACGACAATCGTAACAAAGATAATTCGCATGTACTAAATCATTGCAATGACGCAAATGGCAATGAGATAGGACTGATTTCTCATAGAGATCTAAGTTGAGAGATTTATGAATAGATGTTTTGTCGTTACTTTTAACATAATGTGTGACTCTGAGTTAACAATACAACATGATTAAATATAATTTTACAGTATATTATGAACGACAATAGTCATAATTATAAAAAAAAAATGTTATGTCCATTATTTGAAAAAAAATATTTATGTGTGAAAAAATAAGTTTTTAATTAATTTACTTCAAACTTGTCGGAATGTCAAGTGGGATTTTTTAGTGAATACTAGAGTGTGTTTTGTTTTTCTGTTTACAAGTTTTATTATTGTAATATTGTCGGTCACAATGACTGCATTCAAATTGCAACTTGAATATACTAAAGTGTATTTAGTTTAAAAGGTTTGTTAATACATATACATGAACGCCTGTAACTAAAAATACACTAGTGGCTCTGAGAGGGGGGATAGAGAGAGGGGGGATGGAGATAGAGGGAAGAAGCAGGGAGAGAGAGTGTTAGATGAAGAGGAAGAATATCACAGTCTATAACTTTATGGTCTTAAGCAAAACCTCATTCAAATCTCAGCATATTATACTTCCCGTAACACGATTGTAATAGTGAATGATATGTGTAGTTTGATCGATGGCAATACGATTATCACAAATTGCTTTATCTATACAAATATTATAAAGCTGAAGAGTTTGTTTGTTTGTTTGTTTGAACGCGCTAATCTCAGCAACTACTGCTTCGATTTGAAAAATTCTCTCAGAGTTATATAGCTCATTTATTGAGGAAGGCTATAGACTATATATCGTAACGCTAAGGCCGATAGGAGCGGAGGACCAATGCATAATGTTTTAAATTTTTTTTTCCTTTTGAGAGCTTCCGCTGCGTGCCCTGCGTAAACAGTAAAAGTTTTGCAAAAATCATGCAAAGTCGCAGGCAGAAGCTTAGCTAATAGTCATAGCGGATTGTTCGAAATGGGTAAAATGATTTTGACGGGGCTTTCACTGCCCGGAGGCTTTTGTAACCTCTACTATTACATCGATCTACGTTATTATTAGATACATCCGCAAGCCAATGATACATTTAAACGAAAGTCTCAATTACATTTTACTCGCAGTATTTTAGGCCAATTAAAATGTATGTAATGAAGTAATTTATGTAGTAATTCAACTTTAATTTCGTTTATTTAATTTTCGTTTCGATAGCAAAAAATACAGTTCAAAGGTTCTAATCCCCTAGTAGAAAATGACTTATGTGTCGGGAGTTAAGTAACATACACAATACACATACACAAGCACCCGACCACGACAAAGTGTAATCAATACAAGTTTTTGACATGTTAAAGATTGAATACGCGATCGCTAGTATATTAGCCAGTTGCTGAAACTTCTGAGTTATGGTATCATTAAATTATTATCGACCATAAAAAGATTCAAATTTTTGTGGTTAAACTACGTTTAAAATACAATTTCGCATTTTCGTATTCAAAGTAAGCGAGGCGAAACGAAATAGCTTTTTAAACGCTTTGTTATATGAAAATTGTGGTATAATTCGCTCTCTAGTATGTCCCGGTGATAATGTATGTTTCTTACCCGCGGGTAACAATTTTGTATTATCTAATCGCTAAAGCAATGGAAACGTGGAATACGCAAAATGGCCCTTGCGTTTGGACCCATTATATTTTGAATAGAATACTAATTTCTCGACATTTACATTTCTATAGATTTTGATTTATGTAATAAAAAGAGTTTTTAAAGAGCATACAAATAAATTTTAATTTTGGTTAGAAGAATTTGTGATTTAATTGTATCTTATTTATTTCATCACTCAGTGTAATATAAAGATGTTTCGCTTTGGAAGATACGAAAGTTTGTACCTATTTTTGATACCTAGAGTGTCCATTGAACATCTTCTTTTCTGATCTACATTTAGGATAGCAAGGTAAGGAATAACATGGCACTGGTTTTTGCATTATAACAAAAAAAAAAAAAAAAAAACATTTTAACTTGAACTGTATTTTAAAATTCTTCTTTAATAAGGGACATTATTTGATTAATAATACTTACGATTGTCACTGAAGTCGTCGACTAAAATAATTTCTTTTATGAGATGTTCCGGACTTCGGTTCAGGACGCTGCAATCAAATAAATTTATTAATATATGTACGTTTCATTAATTCTTAATCTTGATGACATTCGATATTATATAAGTATCCCGATATTAAATTTTTTTAACAATACTTTTCTAATAAACTTTTTTTTATTTCCACAGTTCAAAAAAACTGGAAATCTCTGCCTCCTGCTCGGGGCGTAAGATGTATTTTCGATTCCCGCCCCGACTCTGGGCGTAATATATACATGTGTTAATCTAAAATACAGGTATCAAATTACCTAAGGAAACTAAGACCGTGTGTGTATGTTATAAACAAAACAATTAAAATGGCAGTTAAGTTTAAAGTTTTTACGTACCTCACTATGGTGCGCAATAGTGTCGACCGAGCTTCGTTGTGGAATGTGATAATAACACTAGTTTGTGGCAGGTCTTCGTCGTATTTCTTTAATCGGCACCTGTGAATAATCGCTAATAAATAATTCGCAACAGAACATTGTCTTAACTGTCTATAAAAATATAATTTAGTTAAAATATATTGGAAAAAAGGGTTGTGATGAATCTTTTGAATAAAATATTTAAAGAAATCAAAATTAACCGCCGAAATGTAATGCGCGCGTAACTCCTGAGCGACTGGATCAAATCGGATTTTTTTTTGCTCGTTATTGTCAAGTTTTTGTAAAAGAAAAAAAAAAGAAAAAAAAATTGAAATAGGTCAGCTAGCATTCCCAATTTTTTTCTTTGATTTTAAAACTAGAACACATGTGATAATTTTCTTACCAAACAGGCTTCTTTCAAAAAAGGAACATGGTTGAAATCAAAGTGGATACTGGTATTATCGCAAGTTATTCGTCAGACTCGCTGACATTTAGAGTTATAATTTGCTCTTATAAATCGCGTCGAGTTAATAATAATTCTCATTAATTTCGTCTGGTTTTAAATAGCCTTATTAGTCACAAAATAAGCTTCTAAGCGGATTTATAACATGACATTGGCCTGTTTTAATAATTAAAAAATATGTAGGCCTATACTGACCGCAACTAATTAACCTATAATATGTAATTATATTAATTATATTATTGATAATGTTACTTTAGACATACATTCAGCCTGTATCATCCCATGGCTGGGCATAGGCCTGTTTCTCCACGTAGGGAAGGATTGGAGTTTAATCCACCACGCTGCTCCACTGTGGGTTGGCGGATGTGTTCCCTACTATGAGTAATGATCGCTATCAGGTATTTATGATAACAACCGGGACCGACAGCTTAACGTGGTCTCCGAGGCATGGTGGGGTGACCCCTTAAGGACGGACGTTCAAAGCAGAAAGAATTATTTATACAATTACAAATATCCATCTTGAGCGGGATTCGAACCCGCAAACCGTCGGTGTTTTAAGCGACCACTCGCACCACTACACCAGAGCGGTTGTTACTTTAGATAAGTGATGACGAATTTTTCTTTTATTTCAAAAATGCTGCTACATTCATAGCTTCTTACAGTAAGTGTAGTAAGCAGCTTACATAAATAGCTTTTGTGCTGAATGAATCAATTTGATTTCTGGGTAAACGTCCTTTCATAGTATTGTTAGTTTTAAGCAAAACAATTCAGATAGAATTTTTATAAAAAATTTGAAAAATTGTCATTAAATAATGACCTTGATACATACTTTTCCTTGGGAAGAACATTTGCAAGTAAATAATAGGAAAATGATTTAAAATATTACAACTCTGATAAGCGAAAAAAAAAGTTTTCAAAAATTCATTCCCTAACTAAAGTTTCATCAGAAGTTAATATTATTGCTATATAGTTTATATATAAAAAATGCTGTCAGACATTTATCTGAAAGAAAGGATCTAGTTGCTTTGTATTTTTGTTTTTAAGTTAAAGTATCTTCCACAATGAAGTGTATATATATCTACCAATCTATTTATCTTTCTAACTCACATGGCATTTCTAGTGTCTGGGACGGCTCGGTTGCTGGGCAGATTGTCAGACGCTGCCTGATTGAATCGATTCCGCACGTATGGGTCGTTGTCCTTTGCGCCACCCGCGATATACCCCGTCTCATCGAAGTACCTCCCCGTGCTACCCGTGCCGTACTCCTCGGGAGAAGCGGGACTGCTCTCAGGCTCCTCAACATCTGAATGCTGCTTTATAAGCCTGAGAGCTATGTTTTCTTCCTGCAACAACAAATATAAAAATTAAAATACAATACAATACAAATACTCTTTATTGTACACTATCAGAGAAAAAAATTTACACCGAAAAAGAAAAAATAGACATGTACAAAAGGCGGTCTTATCGCTAAAAGAGCGATCTCTTCCAGACAAGCTCTAGCATGAAAAGGACATGACAAAAGAATTAGACGACATGGAGGTGTACCTACATAATATATACATAATTATAACATGTAAATATACATACATACACATATTACATATATATACATTATGATGTTTTATCTAGGTTTATTTTGTAATTTTAGTTTTCTACGCCAATCTCTCTGAAGAATTTTTGTAATTCTCTCATTCCTCAAAAGAAGTTTTGACACAAAAGTCGTTCATAAGGGATGTCTGAGGGGATGAGAGAGTATAGATTCATTAACTATAGGCGTGAGTAAAACCACGTGAAAGATTTAGTTACGTAGAAGAATCAAACAAAATAGTAATAAAAGGATACTAGAGTTAGGGTACAATGTCTTGCTTATTATAAAATCTGGATCAATTTAATAATGTATGCTCGTACATAATTAAAACGTCTCAAGCAATATCCACTGCTCTGTTGAGTTTTCAAACTTCGTACAATGTAAACAAGGTATAAAATAAAGCCAGCTTAATTATAATTTAACTATTCAGAGCTTTATTCTGAAACGTGCACTGGAGTGTTTTGTCCGTTGAGCTTTGGTTTAGTCTTTGTGACTTGTGATTGGGATTAGCTAATTGTAAAGACTGGTCTTGTTAACGCAATCGTCATAATATTTTTTTTAATTATCTGTCCGTATTTTTTAAAATGTTATTTATTAAAGTGTTATATATTTTTAATTTTATTTAAATGTAAGACGTAAATTAAATTAAGGTTATATATATATATATATATATATATACGATTGTTTTAGTATGTTCTGGCTGGATAGGCTTACGATATAATTTGCTGCTCAGTAACAAAACAACGCTTCAGTCTTATGACTAACATTAGAGTTAGAGTTAAGGCATCTTTTGACGTGACCGTCTCACGTAAGTGTTAAAGTAACGTGTACAAAACGTAAACACACCCCATTATATTTCAGCACATAGTATAATTGATATTTGGAATCTGTTCGATCTTCGTAAGATTGCCTGTGGTGGCTGGATGAGGATAGCAGAAAACCGGGATGTTTGGTACAAACTTGGGGAGGCCAGCAGTGGACTGCGATAGGCTGAAGTGAATGAATAATTAAAATGAATGCAATCTGTTCTGTGCATCACACCAAGCTTGGCGTGTATTTATTTTAATAAGCTATGGATTTAAATATTGCTCAACAAGTACCATAAAGAGAATTGATCGTTACAAAAAAATTGTGAAAAACTTAAGTCAATTCCTAATACGTACATTATTTATTTTTTCTCCTATATATCAAAACTAATGACTGAATATTTGAAAAAACTGTACCAACATCAAGTGTAACCCAATACAAATTAATAAAGAAACTTAAAATCCGAATGGATGAATAAAAAATATATTTTTAAATATATTAAATACTAGCTGTGCCCGCGTTTTCGTCCGCGTGGAATTAAAAAAAAAAGTTATTTTTCAGTTTGCAGAGTTATAAAATAAAAATAAAAATAAATTTCTAAAATAAAAATAGTCCAAGTTACTTCTTACTATATCAGCTATCTGCCAGTGAAAGTCCCGTCAAAATCTGTCTAGCCGTTTCAGAGATTAGCCGGAACAAACAGACAGACAGACAAAGATTATAAAAAATGTTATTTTTGTAAGTATATGTACCGTGTATACACCCATATGCATTTACTTAAAAGCGGTTATTTTAATATTACAAACAAACACTCCAATTTTATTTATCTGTATAGATATAGAGAGAGTATGAATTAATGGTAAGAATTCAAAAAACTTTCTAATGTTTAACAAGGTATATAAATATATTATATAAGGAAAGTGTGAGCTAGAAGTCAGAATTAAAAAAAAAAAAATCAACGCAATCTTTTTGCGATTAAAATACTCGTACGCAATTTAACAAGATACTGATAGATTTATGCGTTTTTAAGATTAGATCTCCTTGATTAGTTAATTGAATCTTGTTATCAACCGTTATGTAAATTGATCTAGTTGAAACTTGTATCAACATATTTAATATACACTACGTATGTAATGCTCGACTAACAGTAAAATAATTACAAACAGGATTCCTTTAAGCTGTTACGTCAATTACATTTATTTTGTACATATGAAATTGTCAATTTGTTTAAATGTACTGTTGTGTCCATCTAACTTGATATTTCATATTAGCATTTAGCTTTACTGCAATCTAAATTGACATTTCTTAACAATATTATAGGCTATGAGATGATAGGCTATAAAAAAGTAGCTCGGCTTGAACTTTTAAGAAATCACACTTACAATTAATCTGAATATAAAATACAACTTTAATTTAAGACAGTGTTAGGTTACTTTGGTTAGACTTAAAAGTGGTAGGTTAGGTTAGTGCCTAGCAAATTTAACAAACTCCATTTTAACGTGAAATTTATGTCAGATCCGTACGACATATTTGAGTAAGGTCCCTCTTCTTCTGAATAGGGTCGAAAAAGTCTTCCCGACATTTGCGTATAACTACTTCATATTATTTTACAATTTACAGCTTTTTATCTGGGGCTTCATCCGTGTAGATTTAGCGATTTTGGCTATTTTATTACGAACCGTTAAAACATAGCCTATGAGCTTGTCGCTCTTTGACAGTGTAGCATTTCTCTTGGTCAAAGAATTTTTCAAATCAATTAAGTAGGTTGAGTTTACCTATTATAAGCAAAAAAAAAAAAAATTAAATCTTTTTTCTTTATAGTCTTATTATAATATATTTATATATACTTAACGCGATATTCTTGTCATAGGTGTCTCCTAATTTCGAATGTAACTGTTATTTGAGTAAGGGGGACCATTATTCTACTTAATGGGGTCGAAAGGCCTCTGCCTAGCGGGTCCTTTCAAGAAAGTAAGATTTTTATATAATGCTTTTGAATTACTAAAAGCTCAGAAATTAGTTTAGATCAACATAATAATAATTTAACACGTTAATGTCTTGTTAGCCTTTATTTTTTTTACGTGGGGAAAATCCATCATAGATACCCTCCAGCGCGGGGGCGCCAGAGGGTTATGTCAGACTCCTACTGAGTAAAAAACCACCACGTGTGAGCAGTCGTCCGCCTGGGTGTGCCGAGATGGGGTCGCGCTAGCATTAGCCACCTCGCCCCGGAATGTCTCGATAGCCTAAACCAACTATCAATATGATATTTAATTCTTACGTATTTGGTTCATAGCTCTAGTAACTTACACGTTTATCTATTTTAAGTATAAATCAACGGTAAATTTAAATTTTGTTATAAATATCTAATTATTTTGTTAACCATCCAACTGTTGGCTTTGAAATACACAGGCCGAAGACGAGCAGCAGCGTCTTCGGCGCGATGAAGCCAGCCCTGTGGTCACCAACCCGCCTGCCCAGAGTGGTGACTATGGGCAAAACATATGAGTCAGGCCGTGTTTGGTGTGAACCTGGGGAGGTCTATGTCCAGCAGTGGACTGCGATAGGTTGAAGTGATGATGTTATGTAATATTGACGACCGCTCTGGTGTACGTACGTGTCGGCGGTGCCTAAACACCGACAGTCGCAGTTTCGATTCCCGGTCGGAGTGAATATTTGTGTTAATACAAATATTTATTTCCGGTCTGGTTGTTAGTCTTTGCGGGTCTCCTCACCGGGCCTTGGAGAGCACGTTAAGCTGTCAGTCCCAGTTTTTACTCATAGTTGGGAATACACCCGCCAACCCCCATTGCAGCAGCGTGGTGGATTAAGCTCTGACCCTTCTCTTACACAGAGAAAGAGGCTTATGTCTAACAGTGGGATATTACAGGCTGAAGTTTTAGCGTTATGTCATATTAGTTAAATATTAATAATAATAGAGTGTGAACAAATTGGGAAGAAGATTCATCTAAAGGTCAGGCAACATCATAATTATTAATTAATATACCTAATTTATACCTATCTAATTTACAAATTATATAAAACTTGAATTATTTGTTATTCATAATGTTATTAAGTGTTGAAAAATAACACATTTTTTTTAAATGAAATATAAAAATATATATTATTTGTATCAACGAAAAGGTTACATCTGAATACAATTTTAGACAACCTATTATAATTAATATATACATATAATAATCGCAGAGATTGATTTAAAATTAAAATATATAAGACATATTTTTTGAAATTTTTAAATCATTTTTGATATTGAAATGTTACCCATGTAAATCATTATTACACATTATAATAAAACAAAGTCGCTTCCCGCTGTCTGTATGCTTAGATCTTTAAAACGACGCAACGGATTTTGATGCGGTTTTCTTTAGTGAATAGAATAATTCCAGAGGAACTTTTATATGTATAATACATGCATAATATAGAAGAGGAACACTGATGGTTTTTGCAAACGCGCGAAGCCGCTAGTAAATAATAAAATAGTAATAAGCCAATGTCTGCTAATGTAAGATATTTGGAATTGACGAATTATATAAGCTTTTATCACATTCAAATTGATAAAATAAATTATCAATTAAAATAAATGTATATTTATCAGTAGTTATTTTTGATTCGTCATCAAAAAAAATTTGAATCATGAAATTGGATGGAACATTCATAATAATCATGGAGGCAGTATCAGTTACAGTTAGGTCTTGGTACATTGTTCATAAATGTAGTTTGATTATTTACTAAGCAGTATTAGATACTCTAAAGCAATTTAGTTTTGACGAAGTCAATGCCACGCGTATTAAGTCGCGGTTATACTAATATAACTTTTGTAAGAATACTCAAAGGAGACAATAAAATAACTTCATTCAAATTGCCTTGACACATTGTCATGTCTGCCACTGTTAAAGTGCTAATATTTTATTGATGTTAATAGTCTAGTTCTCAGCGTCAAGACCTTCTTGAGGTTTGTAACAAACTTGTTATTACGAAATGACCATCTCTGACGTCATTTTGGTTTGAGAAATAGCATTCGACTAGTAGAAACGTGGTTTATGAATCGTTGACATTGTTACTGATCTGATTATATGAGTCATATTGTGTCATGTTATGACTTTAGTTTACCAAAAAGTAAGTTCATTTACAAGTTACAAAGTTTAGTTTACAAAAAAGCTAGATTATACGAGACTTATATTCGGCCTTTTCTTTTAGGATTTGTCTAATTTGGCGTCAATTGCTGTCCGCGTCGGGAGCCCCACATTCCCGTGAGCTTCTGGCGGCGGGCTAGTGCATAAATGCATTCCCAGTTTAAAAAAAAAAAATACCTTACACCTAATATGCATACAGCGAATCCGCAAAGCCTTACCTATAAAACCTCAATACTGGGTAACCTTACCCATCACAGGATCTCTCAAAACTGCTTGATAGCAGTATTATTTAGCCCTGGTATTGTGTTATATTGAGGTACTTGCGCATCTCCTGAGTCTTGCATAAATAAAATTAAAACTATTTCAATAAAATATATTTATATTTTTTGCAGTTGTGCTGTGTGGCTACGGCACTAAAGAATTTAGCCACCCCCTCTCTTCCCGTGGGTGTCGTAAGAGGCGACTAAGGGATAACAAGGTTCCACAACCACCTTGGAACTTAAGAAGCCGACCGATGGCGGGATAACCATCCAACTGCTGGCTTTGAAATACACAGGCCGAAGACGGGCAGCAGCGTCTTCGGTGCGACAAAGCCAGTACTGCGGTCACCAACCCGCCTGCCCAGCGTGGTGACTATGGGCAAAACACATGAGTTCACGTTATTTTTGGCGTAAACTTGTGGAGGCCTATGTCCAGCAGTGGACTGTATAGGCTGTAATGATGATAATGATGATATTTTTTGCAGAAAACCGGAATGTCTGGCGCGAACTTGGGGAGACTTATGTCCAGCAGTGGACTGCAATAGGCTGACTGACTGACTGACTGACTGACAATAAAATACGAAGAAAACACGATGTCAAAAACCATGTCATTATGAAGGACATCCGGTTTCATTTTGTCGAGTAACAAAATATGTAATTGAGCATTTCGTGTTTGGTCATAGCTCTTAAAGAGCATTGTTTGTTTGTCCGAATAAAATGAAAGTGGTCGTTATGACTATGTTAGTAACGTAACATTATTACAAAATTGTAACATTATGGTGATCAAGATCAATCTGTGGCCTTGTTATATATCATTAAACAATTTTCAAATGCCGTTTCGATGTTAGAAGTTTGTATCGGCCACTCAAATACATGATCACTACATGTTCGTTATTGTTTTCTAAGTTTTCATATTTACTTACGGATTATTGTAAGTCGCTGGGATTAAACCATTTACCGTTATTTTATTACTAAATTTTAATAAAGTAAATAAGCAAATTTTAGCATCAACTAAACTTTTATTTTTATCTAAAATACATTAAACTGAACTTAGAACTTATAATAATATTGATACAGTGAAAACCCATTACGTAACACCAGTAAAGAATTTGATACGGATCTTTATAAAGCTGTGTGTAAAAGACGAGAAATTGTCTCTGATGTAATTCGATATGCCATTTTAGGTAATTTATATTTGTATTTTTAAAATTGCA
Source organism: Melitaea cinxia (assembly GCF_905220565.1). Taxonomy (NCBI): domain Eukaryota; kingdom Metazoa; phylum Arthropoda; class Insecta; order Lepidoptera; family Nymphalidae; genus Melitaea; species Melitaea cinxia. The sequence continues at coordinate 15,059,887 of NC_059401.1, forward strand.
TTTAAAGTCGCGACGGTAATGTTTATGGTAATAAAATGAACATTTATTATTTCTTGTTTGAGTGAAAATTTTCGTATCAATAACAAAAGTAAACGACTTTATTGTATATAAGCTGTACGTATTTTTCGCGTTTTTACATTTTGACTTTCATTCTTGTTTCAAAGGGAAGAGTAATTTATTTATTTATTTATTTGTACAAAAATCCACAGCTACATTTTATGTTTCTTAAACCAATACAGATTATCGAAACAAAAGCCAATTTCGGATTTTACATTATTTAAATTACACAGTTAAGTTAGACAAATTTGAGTTGAGGTAGTAAAACACAGTTACAATAAAAATGAGAAACATATAAAATGTAAAATATCCATGGTCAATAATGTGCAGATGTGTATGTGTGATTTTGTGAGTGTGTATGCCTGTGTATTTGTATGTAAGTGGATGATAATAATATTTGCATAAAAACAATCCAGTGTTGTAGTTCTTAGTATGGTCACAGATAATGCCAAATATCAATCAAATCCAATGAGTAGTTTCCACGGCATGCGCGGTTAAGATACAGAGAGAAACAAAAAAGGTATAGTTTTTATAATGAAACCATTTTTTCGGATTTTATCGCTGTTTAACCATAGTCACGGGAGGAATGGTTGCTGTAAAGTATCCGAAACGTCGAGCATGTAAAAAACCAAATAAACTACGATAAAATCCGAAAAATTTGTTTCATTATAATGAGGGAAATTCGCGTAAACAACTATAGTTTTGTTTTTACTATCGATTATAAAATATCTTCCAAAACATATTTTACTCTTCAAGGAACTGTATTGAATATTGTTTAGTTTTATTATAAGTATAAAAATTAAAAAAAAACACACAACACATGAAACATATAAGTCAACTGAGGTAGGGCACAGCAGGAATTTCCTGCTCAAAATATGGAGCAGCCCGACTGGGGTAGTACCTCGACCTTACAGAAGACCACAGCTAAATAATACTGTTTTCAAGCAGTATTGTGTTCCTGTTGGTGAGTAAGGTGACCAGAGCTCCTGGGGGGGTTGGGGATTGGGTCGGCAACGCGCTTGCGATGCTTCTGGTGTTGCAAGCGTCTATAAGCTACGGTAATCGCTTACCATCAGGTGAGCCGTACGCTTGTTTGCCGACCTAGTGACATAAAAAAAAAAAAAAAAAAGCTGTAATAGTGCATACAACCGTAAGTGAAAATTAGTATATAATTTCTATCGTCACGTTACACGAACTTAACTTCACCTTCAACAGCTTTCAGTAAAAACTTGGTAATGTTTGAATTACATATAAGTTCTATATGAAATTCCCACATTCATAACACACGCAAGAACAGCATGAATGACACTTTGTTCTTGATTTCTCAATTTTACTGAGATAAAATTTTCTAATCTTGTAATTATTACTTGCACAATAGGAATACATGAATTAACAAGGTCGATTTTATTGCGATTATTAAAACAATACATAGGTTTCTATGTATAAGATATTTATATTTATATCATTGTAATTTAATTAGTTTTAGTAGATGTACCTAAAAATATAAAATTTATAGAATAGATATTTAATAATATTAAGAATATAAATTTCTAATTACAATTATATTGTTCAGTAACGACGCGTTAGAGCAGTGGCCATATGAATTTTCTGATGCACTAGGAATCGCAAGTTCGATGTCCACACGTGATTATTTTTTATTTATTTATTTATTTACAGAAAAAAAGATGCGATTTATGTGATAAACAGTGCCGCAAAAACAGGTAACAGTTTAATATGTGCAAGGCGATACAGATTGTTATGTATTTGTACCCTCCCCCCATTTATAAAAGTTAACCAGAAATAAAACACTTGTTATTTTTACCGTTTTCAATGTTTTATTAACGTTAATCTCGACAGCTTCGACATTTTCGTTAGTATCCAGTGCTAGTCCATTTTACGTGACACGACGAAATTATGCGAAATAATTATCATTAATATATGACCTGTATTTGCTTATACTATACATACTTCAAAATACAAATAAATTATATTTTAAATATATTATTATGACATACGAATACCACATAAATCTTACTAAGAACTCCTCTAGACACTTTGCAATGACCGATAAAATAATGATCTATTGCGTCTAACAGACAGCATTATCTAAATGTCATAGGAAATGACACTGAAAGCGTAAGTGCGGACCGAGCGAGCGTAACCGACACGGCATGTCTACTGGTCGTCATATTATGTTTGACTGTTGCATTTGTTTTTTTTTTTTAATTTAAGAATGTTATTACGAAACCGACGTTTTATTAAAAATGAACGCCGAAATTTATGTCGATGTGTCTGAGTTTATATAAACTACGAAACGACTGAATTAAATTGGATACTTTTTTGAAGTGAAACTTCTTTCGGGGCATGAAGGTCAAATTTTAACGGAGGAAACGGCAACGTTTTGATTAAACGGCAACGTTTTTGTTGATGGCGCTGGAATGGAAATCTAAAGCTTTAGATTTGTATAAATATAAACGAGACTTGAAAATTAGTTTGTCACAGAAGTTTCACTTCTGACATATGTATTTTGTACACACGTACTGTTTTTTATTTATCTTTATTGCTAAAACAAGATTTGTATAAAATAAAACTAAAAAATATATATTCATAAAAAAAATGTCGGTAAAGGTTCACAGGGTCATTTAGTATTAAATGAGTTAAAATTTGATGCATATTTGTTATCACTACAAAACAGGATACGGATACTTATATTGTAAAAAGTAGAGCAACGTATACTACTATTGTAAAGAGAAAATATTTGATTTTTTGTTTGTCTGTAAGTCAAAAACTACAGGTCCGATTTTATACTGAGTAATACAGGCTATAATATGTATTACAACAGAATAAAACGGAGCTATCAAAACAGAAAGCTGTATTAAAATAATACCTATACTATTAAAAAAAGAAGCTGAAAAGTTTATTTGTTGTTTGTTTAAACACGCTAATCTCAGGGACTACTTGTTCGAATTGAAAAATATACTTTTATGTTGGATAGCCCATTTATCGAGGAATATAATGAATTATTTTTTCCCTCAAAGTAACGCGGGTAAAACGGCAGGGCACAACTATGTTTTGAACAATTCCTATTCTGGGCCAGATTATATCATATTCGACTACTGCCATTTAAATCAGATTTTTAGCAGATAAGCTTTTATCATAGTACTAGCGACCCGCTCCGGCTTCGCACGGTTGCAAAAACAATTAGTGTTCCTCTACTATATTATGCATGTGTTATACATATAAACCCTCCTCTGGTATCACTCTATTTACTAAAGAAAACTGCATCAAAATACATTGCGTAGTTTTAAAGATCTAAGCATACAGACAGCGGAAACCAACTTTGTTTTAAACAATATTAAGTAATGAAACAACGCTCAGCTCAGAGCAGTATTTATCAAAAACAGTCGAAATCAGCTTACCAAACCAAACAAAACGGCCAAGTAATCAACCATCAGAATAATAGGTTGAATAAATAAACTTTTTTTTCGTTTTTTTTTTTTTTTTTTTTTTTCATAAAAAATAAGCCAATCTTTTAAAATGAGGTCGTATTATCTTTTATACTGAAAATTATACCTGTCTTACTAAACCTTGCAAATGTAAATAAAAATCGTATGTTTAGTTTGATTTTATTGGACTTATCGGTGACCCTAGTTTATAAGTTTTTTTTTTAAACATTTGGCCACATTAGATTTACTGCTTAAAAATATATTGCAATAACGCTTACGTAAACAAAAGGATATGATGTAGGTAACAGGATTTTTGATGTTTGTAGCCTAGAGTAAAAACTAACGGAAACTCGATACCGTGTTTACATTTTTAACCAATATTTTACTCACAGAAGTCACAGACAGCGTTACAGTTTTAACATATGAATAGAAGCACGCAATGAGTTTGGTCGTTTATTGTTTACACACATTCGTCACAGCTGTTAAAACGCCTCTTACAATGCCACCTGTGTAATATTGTATATTGTTGAAATAAACATTGTTTAAATTACGTTTTGTTTGTTGATTTAACAATATTGTATTCATTGAGATGTAATGGTGTTTATGATGTATGTAATGGTGTTTATGGAAACTATTGGTTTTGCATAATTTTGTATAATAAAAATTGACTAGTTTTTTTTTTTGGTGAGTACTGGGGCTGAATGCATTTATAAGTTATGGTAATCGCTTACCATCAAGTGAGCCGTATACTTATTTGCCGACATAGTAATAATTATAAAAAAATTGAGACCAATAGAGGTTACGAAGTCTAGGATTAGTTAGTACACAATAGCAATAAGAAGGTTTAAAATTCTTTACACTTATTTTCATACTAACAAGATTCAAATGATCACTAGTAGCAGAACCCGTAACAAATGAAAGAAAAAAAAAGGAAACAAGAACAATACGCTAAAGACAGCATCACACTGTGAGATCTTAACGTGCGATTATTATAATCGCGTTTTTCAGCGTAATATTGGATATGGAATTGGGTTGGTTTAAGAGTAAACAATGCTTTAACTAAGACGAAGACGATCCAAAGAAGTCAATAAAATTTATTGAAGAAAATAAATAAGTTTATGCATTTCAATACATTTCTGATAAGTTTTTTTTTTTGTATTCGTGGCACGACATTATTACAATCCACAGAGGAATATTTTTAAATACAAAAAAAATGAAACATATGTAATGGATAACACACAGATATACTAACGGTATATTAATATAGTTTTCACCCCAAGAATTGTAACAATAAAAAGACGCGCGTTTTAATTTCACAGTGTGCGCTCAGACTTACACATACGACCGAACTAATCCAATTGCATAAAACAAGTGAAAGCGTCCTTGAACCGAGATCCGGTTTTTATTTAAACAAATACAATACGATAATTGCTTACGATTAATGAAAAGAATAATGTAACTTACTACTTTTTTATTTTCGATTCGTCTCTTTCACTCCCGTGCTCTATCTCTTTTCTCGCACCCATTGTAAAAAGGTTATTAACATTTTATTTCCCAATATAAAATTTACGCCAGTCAAAAGAGTTTTTTTTTTGCAAGACAAATTGGACGATTATGAACTACTTTAGTAAGTTAGAATATAATAAAATTCCAAAGGCCTTTAAAACACTTATCGCTCACTCTCACTCACTTCAGCCTATCGCAGTCCACTGTTGGACATAGGCCTCCACAAGTTCGCGCCAAAAAATGGCATGAACTCATGTATGTTGCCCATACTCACCACGCTGGGCGGGTGGGTTGGTGACCTCAGGACTGGCTTTGTCGCACCGAAGACGCTGCTGCCCGTCATCGGCCTGTGTATTTCAAAGCCAGCATTTGGATGGTTATCCCGCCATCAGTCAGCTTTTTAAGTTCTAACTATTTTTATTTTTTGTCGCGAACTATTTTTATCAATTATTTTTTGGCGTCATTAACTTCCTCAATTGTTGAGAGCATAATGAAAAGGAACCATAAATTAAAATAATGAGATATAAAACTACTAGGTATATTAATATCAGTACACCTGTGACCATGAAACTTGCAAAAGTGTCAACATTTTAAGAACTCTTAACTAACATGATATACCTTATTTCACAAATAAATTACACAAATACTGCTCACTTGTATTTTTCATAGAAAATTTGGACTTTCAGACTTTAGACAATTTTGTTATAACTTCTGTGTTCTACAAAATTTTATAATATGATATGCTAGTATCATTATTATATGCAAGCATAGGAACGTGTTTTTATCATCTTAGTAGAGAATGGTTTATTAAGTAATGCTAATCTTACAAAGTAAGCTAATTGTACACTCTGTTCTGACATTGAAATGTACAAGCTGTGAAGTGTAATAACTAAACTTAGAAACAAAACGTTTTTTCTATTAATAATTATTTGTTTTTAGGAAATGTTTATTTTATTTTGTGTGGTGTCTCGCTGTCGGTTCTTAATTATTTAATAATTATCTGCACACAAATACGCTCTGTATGTCAATGTTATAAGTCTGTCACCAACATGAATGTTTTGTTTTAGATAAATTGTTTTTTAAGGCTTATAGATTTCAAAATGTCACAATGGATCATAGTAATGGAGTTGTGTTGTGCCTGGTTAGAATATATATCTATTTTTATATACAACTAGGTCGGCAAACAAGCTTTTGGCTCATCTAATGGTAAGCGATTACCGTAGCTTATAAACGCTTGCAACACCAGAAACATCGCAAGAGTGTTGCCGACCCTACCCCCAATCCCTCCAGAGCCCCTGGTCACCCTACTCACCACAGGAAAACAACACTGCTTGAAAGCAGTAATATTTAGTTGTGATCTTCTGTAAGATCAAGGTACTTCCCCAGTCGGGCTGCTCCAGATTTTGAAAGTGAACATTTGATATTATTTTTTTTTCATTTTGTAAGCAATTGCTGTAAACGTGATATTTGACCAGCGAGTTTCTCAAGCAAACTGGCCTTGTTCGATCGTTTACAAGGCTCTTGACAACACGAGGTTTTTACGCGGCGATAGTCGAGGCTTTACCATGTGACGTTTAACCAAATGAATAATTACGATAAGTCAATTAGCATATACACATCGAGTGATGATTTGATTAATCGCCTCTTGTATTGTGTTTTAGAAAAAGATTGTTTATCCTACGTCACTTTGTTTACTAAGCCACTAATTGCTAAAATACATTGATCCGTGAATAATTTTATACTAAGGATTTTAAAAGATTAAGCTAAGTAAAGCTTTATTATCTTATTTGTCGTATAAATGATAAGATAACAATTGCGATGACAATGCACCATTTCATCATTTCAAACGCAACACTTAACAATGCAGTTTTTCAACAAGCAACACAGCAGCATGGGTAATCTTCAACTATCGTACGAAATGTGAAGTGTTGTCAAGAAGATGGTTATGAGCAGAAGTAACTCTATTTAGTATAAATACTTTGTTTGCTCAAGAACCGTTTTGCAAACGTGACATATTTGAAAATGAGCGATTTGTTAGCAATACGAATAAGTCACATAATTTATATTCAACAATTAAAATAAACAGCGTTTTTATAAATAAACAGATTTTGTTTTTGTTATCGTCTTAGTTTTTCCTGAGACTAGTGTTGAAACAAAATAAATAGACTCTACCGCTCCGTTTTACTGTTAGGTATATTTTTGGAGTTTACTTCTTAAATCGATTTTCATATAAGGTATGAAAAAAATATGAGAAGTAAAATCTACTAAACGAATGACCTCGTTACGTTTTTCATAACGCCATCTATCGGGACCGAATAGAGTTCTGGTAGATGGCGTTATTTGATTCATTTATTTACCATATAATATAGTATTTATCTTTTTCTTAGAGTAGTAAGCCTTTTTTGTGACTATTTAGACATTCGATATGAAGGAGTAAACTCCAAAATTTTTTTAAAGATCTCTAATATTTCTATATGTCAATTTTATAAATAACAAAGAAAAAATGTGTTTCAATATAGGTTTACAACGATTCTCTAAGAGAGTGTTAATATTCGATTAACATCTGGTTTCATGTCAAGGTTATTTACGAAAAATAATAAATATTCATGAAAATTAACTAAATGACGTTGCTACGCTTTTGATGGCGGATTATTAATTTATTAATAGATATTATTCTTGAATATTTGAATGGAGCTTTGACGAATGATAATGAACGAATTTCTACTTTAAATATTTCTCGTCATCTTTCGTTATTATATAACCCACATATAACCAGACATAGGTCATGTCAGATTACATTATAGTCATTGAGATTTGTTTAAGTTATTTTATTTTAGAAAAGTTTAAGTGTGTTTTGATTTGATTTTAAAATATAATATTATATAATCATTTCATGGATTAATTATCATGGAAACTATTTCATTGCATAGGGAACTCTTATAAATAAAATTAACATATTTAAATCTTTTTAGGGTTCCGTACCTCAAAAGGAAAAAACGGAACCCTTATAGGATCACTTTGTTCTCCGTCTATCTGTCAAGACCCTTTTTCTCAGAAACGCGTGGAGGTATCAAGCTGACATTCATATCTAATACTCAAGCCTACTGTCCCTTGAAGATGGGAAAAAACCCCGTAATCCCGATCTCCCCGTAATCCCCGAATCTTGAAATTTGGTACGAAGCAACGTCTTACAGCACAAATAAAGGAAAAGTTACGAAAAGCATGATATATATTTCATCATTACAGCCTATACAGTCCACTGCTGGACACAGGCCTCCACAAGTTCGTGCCAAAAATGGCGTAAACTCATGTGTTTTGACCATAGTCACCACGCTGGGCAGGCTTTATCATTTAATAAAAATAAATAATTTAATAATTTTGTTTGTACGGCACCGTCGATGCGCGAGTCCAACTTGCACTTGGCCGTTTTTTTTGTTTCTGAAAGATGTCACGGTGTTATGGCACAAAAATTTCTTTAAGATTTTTTTTTGTTTATTTTTAGTTCTCAATAGATTCATAGGTTTGAGAATAGGTCGTAACATATACTTCGTACCGTTAGATGATTAGGATGTCCGTTTCGTTATGACCGAACAACGTTCTCCGAGTTGTATAGTAAAAAATAAAAGTTATAAGTACATATTAATTTAAATTGGATTTTCAAGAGCATTGTTGAATAAAGCACGTGGTTTTAGTATCATCGCTTTAATGAAATTTGTTAGTATAGCAAAGCATATTGCAAGTTCGACCACAAGTTATTATTTCTAACCAAACAACGTGTTCATCTGCATTTATCGCAAACTGTGCCTCCCTTGTGGTTGCAAGGACAGGCAAACTCGACTGTGATAACACATATTCTATTACCGAGTAAATTAACACTAATACTAGCTTCCATCCGCAACTTTGCCCGCACAAAACATGGAAAAACATTGTATACCTGTAATGCTGCAGGCCTGCTATGTTTTTGAAACATTTTTCCTTAGGGTTCCCCTATAGCCTGTAAGCCTTCCTTGAGATATGAGCCATTTGATAATAATATATTTTTTTATTCGAACCAATAGTTTCTCCAGTTTTAGTAGTTTTTAACCGACTTCAAAAAAGGAGGAGGTTTCTCAATTCGACCGTATATATATAGTTTTTATGTGTATTCGCGAATAGCTTCGTCGTTTATGAACTGGATTTGCTGATTCTTTTTTTTTGTTGGAAAATAGATATCCCAAAGGTGGCACCATGATAAGGAAACCAGAATCTAATGGTGGCATCCCAGAGAAATAAAGGGGAACCTTTGAAAACCGTAGTGGCGACTAGTGCTTTTGTTAATTTGTTTCGTCTATTTACGTTGTTATTACTTGTCGATGTAATTGAAGTTGTTTTTTTTTCGTTTATAGCAAACACAATTATATAACATAAATCTATATAATAAAACAGTCATCAATATAACGTTCTAAATTAAAAATAATTTTTAAAATTAGATCAGTACATTATCAGGTCAGATCGATTAAATAAACAAAATAAAGAATTTCAGATTCCCAATATTTGTACAGGTGCAGCATTAATTTAAATAATATAATAAATATTTTTAAAGCGATTGGGGTAATCTTCAAAAGCGCTCGAGTACGCAGTTTTTTTATCGTTATTCATTCACTATCTGAATTTATTTTGAGTGGATTGAGATTCCCCCGAGAGTGTAAATCCTATTTCGAACGTACGTCATATAAATTTGATATCTTATTCCTTTGAGAATACAAATGTGGGTATTTTTAAAGTTGCAGAGGTCAGTTATTTTTATCTAGTCTGACATGTGTGATTCTAATCTTATTTATGGATAGTTATCTCAATTTTATTTAAAAATACATTGAGGTATTAATTTTTTTTTTAATTTTCATTAACTAAGAGTTTCGTTTCGTTTTTTCAATTTGGACTTAGTCAAGTTGTCTTAAAAAAATTTAAAGTGCTAATATTATATAAAATCTAAAAATTTATACATCGTACTTGATACAGAAGACAGCTTGGGAAAGTATTTATAAAGAGAAAATAATTTATCTTGTTTATCTTTTTAATTCAATTTATAATTTTATCTATTAATTGATATTTCTTGAGATATCGGTATAATTATAAATGTCATTGTACACCACCAGTTAAGGAAACCTGCTGCACAAGGAAACTAGTTAAATACCTCCAAACGAGTATATTATAAACTCGAGATTAAAGCGTCGTAGTGGAATTAACTCAATGTAGGGCTGTTAATTTCCTATAAATTACAAATATACACATATTTTTTAATATTTACAAATCTCCCACCAGGGCGAGGAAATCAACAAGAATTTCTGATATCTTCTTCTTTTTTTTATATTAGTGTTGTTGTTATGAAGTGACATCGTATTTTTATATCGATAATCGTTAAAGCTTTACTTAAGTTCTATTATAATTTGATCAAAATCACGGTTTCGCCTGTAACATCTCGATGCTAAGTCTCTTTCTTCATATAGGAAAAGGATCGGATCTGAATCCACCACGCTACTCCACTGCCGGTTGGCGGATAGCTTACTACTACTGCTACTGTAATTACTCTAGAAAAGAAAAAAATTAACTCTCTCTGAATCTCTAATGAAGGTCGCGATAATTTACATATCCTCTTCAAAGGATATGTTAATGGAGTTGAAATGAGTCTTGTTTTCAAACAAAAAGTTCCTGTCAGAGTTATTTGTAATTAACGCGAGGTTGTCATTGATTTTCCGGGAACGAGATATTTCGTACAAACTATTGTAATGAAATTCGAAACAGTCCCTTTCTCTAACTTCACATGATTTTATCGAGTGAAAGTTTAACGAGAAATATTAATTTATTACGTTCTTAGACGTACGAGCCAAAGGTTGAATATGCTCCAAGACACGAATCTGTTACCGCTAGGTTACTTACCATTTATGTTTCTTTGTCGAAATATATTTTCGTGTCGTCCTAATAACCTTTTACTTGTATTTTATTACTTGGAAGTTTATTTTTAACTTTTTTAAAAATAGATTTATTTAATACAATCTCTTTGTTCAAAAATAGTATAATTGTTGCGTTTTTGGTTAGTTATAATACCTATGTTATTCATATTGTTGTAACTAAAAATAAAGTCTTTGTTCTGATGATTACCGTTCTAGTTAGTGTTCCAGTATACTTTCTTGAATTATTTTATCTGGCAACATCGTACCGCTCTTTGTTTTTCGTTAATGTTGTTAAAATTGTTTCTTGTTTTTTTTTTTTATATTCCTATATACGAACCTTGTCGTGGTAATGTCGAACCTAAAGAAAAGAATTGTCTAATTTAGTGCAGTCGAAGTTATAAACGTACATACAACAATTCCAATTTGTTAGATACATTTAAGATTTCTAAGCGTTATAGAGTAACCCTGCATTAGCCGAGCGTAGGGCGTTATCTCCTTATATTCTAGCTGGCTGAGAATGGAACGGATTTTGCAAACATATTTGAAAGTCACCGTCGTCTCTTCTGGTCACGATGGGTTCGATTTACTTAACAATTTTGCAAATTTTAGCCTTAGTGCGTTAACATAAATCTTATTTTAGATTGTATATAAAATATATCCGGAATTTTCTTTACTTAAATGTATTTTCAAATTCTTCTATAATAAGTCTGTCAACGTAATATTTATTACATCACGAAAGGGATAATTTTATCGATGTTCTATTTTATTGTTGTTCATATATTCAAAGAAGTAGGAAAGTACATGGCGTTAATTACTATTTTTTTTTAATATTTATAAGTGAAGGAAATTGACGGTTAGTTATAATGTGTGGGATAAGTAAAAGTTTACACATAGATGGATCAAATAACTATTATTTGTAAAAACATTGTCCCTACACGTAGATGACGCACAAAACTAATTATTTACCAAATTTCATATCATAAACAGTTTGAAGAATATAGAGCATTGATATTAAACGGAATTTCATTTTCATGATTCAATTATTTTTAATTATTGTAACGGTAACTTAGTTGACAAGATCTCGTTCCCATACAAATAATTGTTGTCCTCATGACTAGTACAGTTATTCATTGGCGCATTAATTTAAAAATATTGTATGAAAACGTATTAATTTACATTCTTTATCACAATGTATAGTACTTTTCAAACCCATTTACATGTTTTCAAGTTTTTTAATATTTAATTTTATTATTTACAAAAAAAAAATTACAAACGGTGTCCCCAAAATTGTTTTTAAAACTTCTGTCCACTAAGTTACGGCCAAAGTTCTAAAATAAAAACAAAGATGGCCATAGTAACCCTAAACATATCAATGAACATCATTACTTACTGTTTTTAAAAATCCTTACAAAATCTACAAAGAATAGTTGATCGACCCAGATACATTATGTTCTCAAGAGATCATTTAACACGTTTATTTGAAGAGCATTAAACTCATTCATCATTATTACATTTATGTATATTAATAACGAAAAAATAATTATGCGATAATCATTTCTCAGATGTCATCAATCACATCATGATTTATAACTCTGACCTATCACGTCAGTTTGTTTGTAAATGTCGATGAAAAGATGACACTGATTGCAGACATCACGATCACAACCGATTTAAAATATGTATGTACAATGTATTATGTTTAAAATATAATGTATACGAGACATAGTTTCATAAGAGTAAATGATACACAAATGTGTATACAGTGCCAACGTGGTTTCCCTTGCGCATTAAGTTTAAATTTTATTTTAAAGTTTTAAGGTTTTTTAAATTAAAATTTATTTTTAGGTTTTCCAACTGCTGGAAATAGGCCTTTTTCACCGTCTAGATTGTAGAAGAATGATCCAAGCTTAATCCACCACGCTGCTCCTACTATGAGTAACGATCAATATCAGATCTATATGATAACAATCAGGTCTGACAGATTTACGTGCACTGCGAGGCGAGGTGGGACGAAATAGACAACGTGACTATTGTCATAGAAGATAATATTGCATTGGTGGCTTTAGTTATGTTTGTGTTACTAATAGCTGTTTATATAAATATTATATAAAACTATTGATACATGAGTTTATTTATATAACATAATAATAACTAAACGTTGAAAATGACTTCAGTCAAGTTCTAGTTATTGTTACGTTTTTATTAATCAAATTTTCAACATTGTCCTCATGAAATAAATAAATTGAATTTTGTCGCTTCTTTTGCAAGAATATACGATGTATGATTAAGTAATAAATTTTATTAGGTAATACCTAATAATTTTGATAATGAGTTGGAAAAGTAGTCAGAACAACCGACTGTTGCTCTAACGGTTATGAGGTTGGTCCAAGATTTTTTTTTTATATCACTAGGTCGGCAAACAAGCGTACGGCTCACCTGATGGTAAGAGATTACCGTAGCTTAAGACGCCTGCAACACCAGAAGCATCGCAAGCGCTTTGCTAACCCACTCCCTAATCCCCCCAACACAATACTGCTTGAAAACAATATTATTTAGCTGTGATCTTCTGTAATGTCGAGGTACTACCCCAGTCGGGCTGCTCCATATTTTGAGCAGGAAATTCCTGCTGTGCCCTACCTCAGTTAACATAATCACACAATCACATTTAGTATACATCGTGCCAATGTTTGTCGTAATCGGGACGGCAGTGTTTGTATCGTATGTTTCATAATCAAAATACATGAAATACTAAATATCTACATAAATAATTGTGTTTGTTCGTAAACGAAATAAAACCGACTTCAATTACATTGACAAGTAATAAAACGTAGATAGATGAAAAAATACTCAGTTAAATACGAATCATTAGAGATAAAACAAAAATAATTATTAGATCTCAATCGCATTTAAAAGAAACTACATGACAAGCAGCACCTTTTGAGTATTAAAAAAATCACCAGACTTTGTACAAGTTATGAGGTTATAATAAAACTTAGGTAGACGAAAACATAGTCAAGTAAATACGTGTTATCAAAGATTACTCAAAAAGTACTCAACAAATTTAAATGAGACCACAAGACAAGCGCGAGCTTACGACTAAAATAAGAGTCATCATAATCAGTACACCCAGTAAAAAGTTCTGAAGTAACAGATATAAAAATATAAATTCGATTTGATAACCTCCTCCTTTTTTGAATCTCATTAAAAACATGTAAAAAAATAGTTAAATTTCAGTAGTCAATACACGCATAATTGAGATACTCTATCAAAACAAGCAGTTTTATTGGTAAATCGTTGTTATGTAAAGAAATATGTATTTAGTAGTTAAGCTTTTCAATATTAACATTAGCTTACAACATGGCTGGGGTAATTGGGGTAATTTTAGCTTAGAATTTCATTGCCCAATTGTGTGGGAATAATCTTTTACTATATTTCATAACAAAACAGTTTGAAGTGTAACTATTATTACTTGAATATTACTTTAGCTTGCAACTAGGCATGTCATGTTTTTAAAGAGTGATTCCTTCTATTTGTTTCTTCTTGTATCTTATCGGCACGTCTATAACATATTATATAGAATGAGAATCATGTCATGAATATTCTGTAATGTAATTGGATTGACACACTTCAACTGTTGACATGCAAGCACGATTAGGTGTCACTTTCAGAGATGTCACACAAAATTATTAGCTCAATATGGATTTTGTTTGTAAGTAACTTGAAATGTATGATAAACACATACGTTTGGTAAATCACGTGTTTCTTTATTCATTCATTAATGGCTTTCAACATTGACAAAATAGCTCGAATGATAACTTACACCAATGTCACCTAGAATAAAGAGACACGAACACTCGACGTTTATTTTGAAACGTAATTTAATTATTTTAAGCAACTTCTTAATAATTTCTGAATTTGTGTAATATGTCCGTCTGATATAATACACGTCATATAATATATACACGTATGATAATATTGTAAAAATCACTTGCTTACTTTTTTTTTTTCGAAAATTGTTACAGAGGCTTAAAACATAAATTTAAATAATAATAAAAAAAGTTTTTTCTTTTCTTTCTCTTATTTAAAATACAATAACAATAAATCATTACGCAGAAATATGTTTTAGTTAGCCTATAATTGCAATATACATATAACAAAAAAATATTAAGCTTTTAATTTTACATAAAAAAATGAAAAGTTATTAAATCGCCTTTGTACATCTTCTATTGTATCTTTCTTTATATGTGTCTGTATTTCGGTGTACATTAAGAATAAATAAATAAATAAATAAATGTTGGCTTCCTATTATAATAACAAAAAAAAAAATATATATATATTTTAATTTTTTGATGTAATTATATAATAAACTTATGTTATTATTTTATATAATTGGTTATTGTAAGTTTATTTTTAATTTTTGGTTCATAGATAACATCTGTATATTTTTTATTTACATGTAGTCTATTTAAAATTGTGTAAATCAATCAATTAAAACCGATATTGATGCCATGCATCCGTATTACAGATTTCGATCTGCTTATCTAAAAGCATCTCACACTTAAACAAAACCGACAGCTCATCCATTACTATCGTAATTTAAATACGTAACACTCTAACGACTCCCAATTTATTGTAAGTCTTTATCTTCAGTAGTTGTATAATAATACCGAGTGATGGGATTATGTCCGTTCATGTGCTCAGGCCTACATTAAGAATGTGCCGCATAACACACCTAGCACACGCCTATTGTAACTAGAAGTGATAGTAAAAGTAAGATATTATATGAATAAAAATGAATGTTGCTAAGCGCATAACTCGAGAATGGCTCTACCGATTCGGCTAATTTATTTTTTGTATATTCCTTAAGGCCCACGAAAGGTTTTAATACAAAAAAAAAAAAAAAAAAAAAAAAAAAAAACTATTAACTTTTGACAGAACGAAGTCTTTCCGGGCAGCTAATTTTTAAAAATATGTTTGATATTCTTTTGTGAAGTACAATGAGCTTTATAAAAATTATGATATCGACATCTTTTACGACAGTTTGGGTACTTTAAAAGCAAAAATGTTTTCAGTTTTCAATAATTAAATAAATCATTGGTTGTCAAATTATACTCTTTCTAAGGTAAGTATAAAACAAAACATCATTAGTGTTTATTTAAATCTTGTTATTTTGGAAATTAAGTTTATATATTATATATTTTTAATGTTGTGCATTCCTATAAATTAAACGAATATTACTAAACGCTAATATTTTTTAACTGTAGAAATAATCTAATGTGAATTTACTTGGTAAGCGAATTAAGTAAATAAATATTTTTGTACCTAAGCATATACTTATCTCTTTGTTGTTAAATATATGAGATTATTAGAATATTACAGTTTTGAAAACAAATAAATTGAGTTTGTTATTCGTTAACACTTACATTGACAACGTAATAGAAGTAGAGCAGCGGAATGTTAACGCCATCTCTTAGGACAAGATTTGAGACTATTATTTTACTTTCAAATTAATGATATGACACGTGTCATATTATTTTATCATTTTAATATAAAAAAAATAGAGGATAGTGTTTAAAAAAATATGATGAGCAAGGGCGTACAAAACATCAAAAATCATTACTTTAAGAATTGAAATTGAAATTGCTTTTGATAATTCCTTTTTATAACTAAGAAAATAAATATTATACACAAAACCACAACAACGAAGTAAAAAATTCCGACACGAAAAATAAAGAAGAAAAAAAAAATATTTAATATAGATTCACTTAGCTCATCCAGTAGCTTAATATATAACAAATTTGTTCTAGGTCAGTGACGTTCAAATCAAAATGAAAGTTTTATTACTTACGTAATTGTGTATTAGGAGTTACGACGGTAACTGTAACAGTGGGTTAAAACTTGTTACACGAATCGAAATTGAAAGATAATTAAAATGGTCGTAGTTGAGTATTTGATAGTGTGTTAATTACTTTGCAGCACAGGTTCTCAAACTTTTGATATATCAACCACTTTATTTCACATTGGGCAATTTATATTAC
The DNA here is from genome assembly GCF_905220565.1 of Melitaea cinxia. Classification (NCBI taxonomy): domain Eukaryota; kingdom Metazoa; phylum Arthropoda; class Insecta; order Lepidoptera; family Nymphalidae; genus Melitaea; species Melitaea cinxia. Next base: position 15,076,864 of record NC_059401.1, read on the forward strand.
AATAATACTAAAAATGTTATACTGAATAAATAAAATATAAATAAGTTAAAAATTACAAAATTATATTAAGTATAAAATATTTAAAATTATATCATCAATTTAAACTGAAGAGTAATAAAAGTCAGTCTTTTCAATTCATGTCTTTATTCCTCGTTAAAATTCGAAAGCATAAAAAAAATTATAAAATTCTCTAAAGTTTCGTGTATTTATGGAAATGCAATGAAAAATTAACAAAACAAGTGGTACTCACAATCTAGTGTGAGATTACATATATAAAAAAAACTTGAGGTACACATCATCGACTGTGGGACAGGATATACAAAAAAAAAACAGTGATACCCAGTATCTACTGTGGGATAGCAAAAACCTTGAGGTATCCGAGTTTTAGGAGTTATGTTTTCATCCACTGTGGGACACTAATGCTTGCTTTGAGAACCGGTGATTGAACACTATTTATTCAATTAAGTAGAGTGAACGATTAAGATCTAACGAGTTATCTCTTTCGTTTCAAGAAATTTAATTAGTATGCGTAAGAAACGTTTTAGATTACGTAATGGGATTACGTGAAAATATTATTTAATGGTTATTTATACTAATACCAAAAAACTGAAGAGAACCTACTGGTTCGAATTGAAATATTCTCGTCAGACCTTGATTAAATTAAAATTGGACCGCACGACAAGCACCAGTTTTTGATTAAAAAAAATGATCTAAAAAAATACAGTCAAATTGAGAACCTTCTCTATTTTTGAAATCGGTAAAGTTAAAAAAGTTAAGTAAAAATTAAAAAAGTCGGTAATGTATAAAAAAATCTGAACATTTTTTTTTTGAATATCATATCAAAAATTGACCGCTCCAGCGGGATTCGAACCCGCGTCTCCGACTGACCGTGTCGGCGCTCTAGCCAATTAAGCTATGGAACGATGTACCCGCTAGAGCGAAAATTTTTTGATATGATGATTTTTATTTTCGACCGCCGACACGGTCAGTCGGAGACGCGGGGTCGAATCCCGCTGGAGCGGTCAATTTTTGATATGATATTAAAAAAAAAAAAAAAAAAAATGTTTAGAATTCCTAATGTGTGGGTACACAAAAATAAAATCGTACGTATTAAAAAAATCTGGTTAACTGTTTTTTTGTGATCCCCACCTCGTTTTTTCCACCATCCGTGACATTGTTTACCTGAAAACAAAATTTAAAATATTAATACCACAGTACTAATGAAGTATATTGTCCAAAAAGTCAAATCAATCCGTCTTGATAAAATCTGTTTACTAAATGTCAGTAATACACATGATATAATAATATAACTTGATCTTTAGTTTTGTAAATAATCAAAATTTGTGTGTCCATGTTTATTATTTATTTAAATTTAATATTACGTATCGCAAAACTTATTGTGTAACTTGTATTGTTCTTAACTTTTACATAATATATGCATTGTTATGTTTGAGAGTATTACGTATTTTACAAAATACTAATTAGACGTATGAAATTTTTGGTTATAATTAAGTAGCTGATCCGGCTAGTGGTAAATTTGTATAAACGTATTTTGTTCCTGCATATATAGGTATATATTTTATTTTAATTTTAGAACGAAGTTCCTAATGGGGCGTTGCGGAGGGGTACCCCAGTCGGCATAAAACGTCCGTAGCGTTAAAAAAAGCGTAAGATTTTTATCTATAGTGATGTATGATGGCTATACAGTGTCTAATGTTTAGCCAACGTGATGACTGTTATTATAATTGTAGTTTTCTATAAATATTATATCATTTGATAATTATCATAAATTTTTATAAGTCATTGTAAATAAATGAGTTAAGATTGTACAGTAGTTTTTTTTTAATTTTTATCGATAAAAAAATCATAATAAAAAATTTAGACCCAAATAATTATTTTCTTTACACCTCGAATAGAACTTGAAATTAATATTTTATAATAAGGAACTTCGTTCTTATCTGGTGTCGTACGATACCACACTTTTTTTTTACAAATCTTGTCCTGACAATAACAATAACAAAACCTCCAATACAAAAGTCCTGACAATAACCTAAGTGCATAATTGTATATTATGTTAGTGTTATTATTGAAATTTATAAAGTCGTTTTATGTACTTAGTTGGTACGCCTTTAATGAATAAATAGATATATTTATTTTTCTTAATTTTTTCGTTTTTTTCACAACTTTTTAAACTTTAATCCCCCTTTTGGTTTTAGACTGTCCTCTTTCCCCCATATCAAATTTATTTTAGCAAAGTAAATTGAAATTTTCAGAATATTATCTTAAAATACAGGCATCATCATCATCATCATCATCATCATCATCATCAATTTGATTTTATTTTGAAAAATTAAGGAATGTTATACAAATTTCTAGACATGAATCAAGATTGCAAGGTGTTTTTTGGTTGTATTTTTTTTGACCCTCCCCCCTTGTAGTGACATTTCTTGATGTTTTCCGAATCCCTTCTCCCCTTTTCGAGCTTCACGTGATTAATGGTGACCTAACTATTATATATTCTTAAACATTGCATTCACTTTAAACTTAACTAATAATCCGACTTATATTAAGCTGGTATTTCTTATATCACCTTTTCGTTCAAGTGTATATTTTGTGTCAGTCAAAATTATTACAAATATTTATAAATTTACATTTCGATCGCATAACTTATACGGTAATGAAAATGGAAGTGTTTAAAAAAACACATGAATTATGTGATATAAATTTTAAAAGTCAAGGTCGAATGTTAAACTTTATTAGTGTTACGAAAGATTCGTTGTATTTTAATTTATTCAAAAATATATCAAGCAAATAACTAGTGCATATTTTTTTTTAATTTCAAAAATGATGCAGATTCTTTAACGATAAAGTGTTGTTATTGTTTTTTTTAAAAATACGGTATAATTATATATAAGTTATTATATTGTGTTACATAAGCATTCAAAAGGAGTTTGTTAATCCACTAGCAACGCCGCTCCCGCTTTGCAAGTTTGAAAAAAATATCAGTGTTCCTCTAATTAATCTAATTAATATTATGCGCGTATTATACAAATAAACCTTCCTCTGGACTCCCTCTATTTACTTAAGAAAACCGCACCAAAATCCGTTGCGTAGTTTTAAAGATATAAGCGTACAGACAGCGGTAAGCGACTTTGTTTTATACTGTGTAGTGATAATGTTGACGTTAGTAGATTTTTGAAAAAACATTCAGTACTTAAATGATTAAAATTAAGGGTAAGTTATTAGTAGTATTTCGCGATTATTCTTGAGAGGACGGTTGTTTTCATAAACACCTGTCAAAGCAAACTCTTAGAAAGGATAGAATAGAGATAACTGTCTTTATCTATAATATAAAAATGAGTCGCTGAATGTGTTGCTAAGCGCAAAACTCGAGAACGGTTGGACCGATTTCGCTAATTCTTTTTTTAAAATATTCCTTGAAGTACGAGGATGGTTCTTACGGAGAGAAAAATTCAAAAAAAAAATAATTTAAATTTCCTGAAAAAGTCTAAAAACAACACTTTTCTATACTCCCATACATAAGATTTGTGATAATACTTAAAAGTCAATTTGAACTTTAATACCATACGATAAAGTTTGTGTTAGGCGATACGAAGTTCGCCGGGTCAGCTAGTCTTTAATATATTTATGGTTACCTAAAGTTAATATACATATTTCGAAGATTTAACTTTATAAATCATCTCAAAAAATTATTACTATAATTTTAAGAATATTTAATGTGATTATTAAATTTCATTTATTGAAATTTTGTTATTATTTTTTATTTGTTCCAACCTTATTAGATGTCAAATTGATTTATTCATCAATTATTCTTTTATTAAATGTTACAATTAAAATGTTAATAACATCATTATACAACTAATCAGTCTATTTCAATTTTATTTAATAATAAATGCATAATTATTATTAATTAAGTAGGATGTTATGATCTCTTAACAGACTTTGTTCTTATCTGACAGCTTGATTTGTACAATTAATATGTAAACTAAATATATTTTTTACTAGCGACCCGCCCCGGCTTCGCACGGTTGCAAAAACTATCAGTGTTTTCAACTATATTATGCATATATTATAAATATAAACCTTCCTCTGGAATCACTCTATTTACTAAAGGAAACCGCATCAAAATCCGTTGCGTAGTTTTAAAGATCTAAGCATACAGACAGCGGAAGCGAAGGTTTTGTTTTATACTATGTATAATGGTTTTATATTTGAAAAGACAGCAAACTTGTTAGCCGAGTAGTGGATCATTAGAAACTGCATATATAAAAGTAATCATACAAACAACACATTATGTTTTTCGTTAATTTTGTTTTACGTTTCTTGTCACGCTATTTCGATAGATCAAGTTACGTCGTTTTTTTTTTAATTTAAAAGTGTACGTCCACGGGCTCAAAATGCCCATGCCTTTTTGTTAAACATGCATTATAATTATATTAATACCACAGGCGATTTGTCATACAAACTACAGATTGACAGTCCTGTGACTGCCTAATAAAACTAGGACGTGGTCCGACGCTGACGGTTTTTTTTTTCATGCCTTACAAATACTCTTTGATCACTCATTATTCATTCATAATTTCTGAACATTTTATTCATTTTCTTAATTTTTTTTATTCATTCTCTTTTTTCGTAAATTTTGTTTTACGTTTCTTGTCACGTTATTTCGATAGTTCATGATAGTTATGTATAATAAGATTACTAATTATGTAATCATGATAATTTAATCTGTTACGTTCACTGATCTAAGTTAATGACAATGGCAGGTCATTCTCGTAGAAATAATGGTGCGGATGAGATTTCTCAAGAAAGCGTTTAAGAGTTGTTGCATAATAGATGATGTTTATTGTTTTCTAAAACAACATTGTTCCGATACGATTTTGCGGTTCTTAAGCTTCAATAATGAAAGCTATTGGAAGCAATTGTCCGTGAAATTAGTACGTTAATTTAGCATAAATTATCACTAATTGTTGTACTTGTTAATTGTTGTACTTGTTAATTTTTAACCATCGAAAATAAACAGATGAATGACTTAAAATGAAGTTGCTTAAGGAATTTTTAGGTATATTTTTAATGTTTTATTTTTGCAAACAAAAGCACCGTCAGCATGGGACCACACCCTGGCTTTACTAGCCAGTCACAAGACTGTCGATCTGCCTCTAGGATATGATGTATTTGTACTAATAATTGTGTTTGCTAGAAAACTTAATACATACATATACACACACAGACATATATATATATATATATATATATATATATATATACATATATACGGTCGTATACGGTCGAATTGAGTAACCTCCTCCTTAATTGAAGTCGGTTAAAGAGCATGGGCATTTTAAAGCCTATGGATGTTAATAGTATAGTATATTTAATACATATTATGGTAAATTTAAATAAATAAAATGTTTTATTTATTTTAATTTATTTCACACGTTGAATCAATAATATTTAATAGTCAATAACATGTAGATGAATACCATAATTACATAAAAATAAATATATTAAATTTAATAATAAAAAGAACTTTCATATGTAATGCAACTACAAAATTTCATTAAACTAAAACTTTCTTATTAAAATTTAGTTTGTTTTTATTTCCTAGTGAAATTTAGAAATTGAAGCCAAGCGGCTATTATATTATGATAATTTTAAAATTTTAATTTAAAATTATTTTTGTTCAATAATTTATACCTTGGTCTCATTTAAAGATCAAGGTCCATTGGAAGCCAACCGAGTGTGGAAAAACCACAGACAGAAGAAAGATCTGCAATTTGCTTGCGATTATTACAGTATATAATAAATGTAGTGGGTAAGGTAAAGTTTACAGAGTAAGGAGGGCATTTCAATCCATATTCAAGTGTAGACACTTTTTGAAGTAGTAATTAGGGTCTAGACTTGTGAGTCTTCATTGTATACGGGATTCACACCCAATATGGCTCCGTATACTATATTTGAATTTTATATGTATAGAAAGCTTAATTTTATATACATAAAACTAAGTGACGGTTATTATGGTTACCTGAGGTAGACGATAATTTAACAGTAATATCAATAATAATTGTGTTTGCAAGCAAACGACGAAAAACCGACTTCAATTATATCGACAAGTAATACAACGTAGGTAGACGAAAAAATAGTTAAGTAAATACGCACTATCAAAGATTACTCCAAAAGTTGTAATCAGATCTCAATTAAATTTAAATGTGACCACATGATAAACATCGGCTTTCGATTAAATTAAAAATCATTAAAATCGGTGCGGTACACCCAGTAAAAAGTTATGCGGATTTTCGAGATTTTTCCTCGATTTCTCTGGGATTTTATCATCAAATCCTGGTTTTCTTATCACGGTACCAAACTAGGGATATCTCCTTTCCAACAAAAAAAGAATTATCAAAATCGGTTCATAAACGACGGAGTTATTCCCGAACATACAAAAAAATATATATATACGGCCGAATTGATACGTCGATTACGATACGGTCGATTGTAACCTCCTCCTTTGTTTGAAGTCGGTTAAAAACTGACAATACTTTAGAATATAGGGTTCAGTTTGTTTAATTGTCTGTATTATAGAATACGAGACTAAACTTATAATAAACTAGACAAGAATTTCTGGAGTCTGAATATTTATTATATCATTTATATACAGATATCGAAAAATATTTAAACAGTTCTGGGTGTAAGACGGTACGTATATAAGTTAATTAATTTATTTTTAGACCTAAGCGCCATATGTAATATTAAAAATAAGATAACTATATAAGTGGAAAATTACATCACAGAGCTGAATGTTATATGTTAAACAGTGCTTACATTCAAAAAGTGTATCAGTTGTTTAACGAGATTCAGTTTCTTCTAAGTGTCAATATTAATTAATACTAGCGGTCGCCAGTGGTCGGAATTCGACCACAATTAATTTAAATTATAAGTTTCACAGTGATTTTGCTTTTTGATCCAGGGTTGTTGGTTTATTTTCCGTCTCAAGTCTTTGGGTTATATGTATATTTAATATATTTTACATATAGTGATTAAAAAAGTACATCAAAATATGTATATCTGTCTAATGTTTTCTTAAACACAGGCATTAAATTGCCCATTTTAGGAATAGAAGACCGTTTGTTCAAGTTTAACCTTTATCCTCTCTAAATATAAAAGCCTCTAAAGTGGGCTGAAAGTACGCGTTTGAGATAAAAAATCACGTTAGCTTCAAACGCTAACTAATTCGATTTTGATTGACTGTTCGCAGTACAGAAAAATTAGTTTCTGGTTAAATTATTATTTGTTGTTTTTTAATACAAGCAACAACTATCATTGACTTAAATTTAATATAGATAATATATAGATTTACGGTTACGCAACAAGTTTTAAACATAATAAAGTCTGCCTAAGTGATAACAATAACTCGTTTTAATCACATGTGAAATCAAGCGAAAGTTATGAATTAGAAGCGTTGAAACAATTACGAATATAATTGCCGTATTTATTATATCATACTCGTTTTGGCACTTGCTTTATCAGATCTGTGCGGAGAAAGCTGCGCGCAAGGATTATATAGGTTCATAGCAATTTAAACTCTAATTCAATTAAATGAGGATTACTTTTTGTTGCACTTTATCGTCGGGAAATGTTGTTCGCTGTGTGTATTACTATATTACTATGTTCTAGTTTTCTAAGACGGGTAACGAGTGATTTCCCACGGCGAAGTCTTATTTTTACATCCGAGTCGTTGAGCTGCACTTATATTGTTTTGATTTCTTATCTTAGAATTTTATATGACGGTAACGTACGTCAATAAAATATGTGTAATTATATATTTTATACTTCAACTACCTATCTTGCCTTGCAAATTGCTAAAAAACTTAATCTTTTATTGAAAAATAAAATTTGGGTACGGACCCTCTAACTACATAGTCGTACTAGCTGACCTGGCGAACTTCGTATCACCTTATTTTTTTCTGAAATATAATAATAACATAATATATCAAAATAAAATATAGCCTATCTTTTAAGTTGGATCAAACTGCACACGGTGTGCAAATTTGACTAAAATCGGTTAAGTAGTTTAGGAGTCCATTGAGGACAAACATTGTGACACGAGATTTATATATATTAAGATGAAATATGATTTACGACCAATACTTATACATAGCAAATGTACACCAAAATACATTGTTGATACAATGTTTTGAGTATATATTAAACTATTGACAATACTAATAACTATCGGCAAATATGTTCCGTCATTCCATAGGAAACCTAGAATTTCTATACAATGATTCAAGCGATTCAAATGATTCAAGTATGCTTTAGCGGTCACATATATGCATACACGTACATATACTAGCGATTTCTGTTCGTCCATATTTTTTTTAGACGATAAATAATTACCAACATATCATAATATTAAAACCTTCTCCGAAACACGCTGCATCTTATGGTATAAGTATTATTCCGATCGGTTCAGTAGTATTCGCAGTATAACCGAAAAAAACCGGATCTCCATTTATTTGTATATATTAGAGATGCCACGAATAGTAATTTGGCCGAATACCGAATACCGAATGTTCGGCGAGGCTCTTGGCCGAAGCGCCGAACATTCGGCAGCCGAATATTCGGCCACACTTAGTACTTTTCGCGGGCGACAAGACACAACTCGTCACCGTACGAGTTTAAACTTACATCGCTGAAGTAATACGTACTTCACGGTCGTGTTACAACCTGCTTTATTTGTATACCTACTAAAATATAACATTATTTTAATGTTATTAATTACCATAAGAAATATCACCGTTGATTCGAGTAAAGTTAAATGAATCCAATTATAAGAAATCGCCTATTTGGAACTTTTATGTTTATAATGAAGACAATAAACTGGCAGTTTGTTTGTTGTGTCTGTTTCTTACCACTGGTAGATTTTAAATATTAATTTGTTAGTTCTTTTTTGGTTAAATAAATATGTTTGTGAGTAATATTTTGAGTTTTTTCATAATTTATTTGGTAATCTTTACTGTATTTTATCATAAATAAGGAAGTAAATCTGTTTATCACGATTTCACGTCCAAACTGCTGAACCGATTTTAATAAAATTTGGTACACAGATACTCTAGAGCCTTAGAAAGGACATGGGCTATAATTTATGCGAAGTCGCGGAAAAACAGTTCGTAGGAAATAAAAAAATTGCTATTCGGTATTCGGCCAAATGGTTAACCATATTCGGCCGAATACCGAATAGCGAAAAAAAGAGGCCGAATAGCCGAATACCGAATAATTGCCGAATATTCGTGGCATCTCTAGTATATATAGATAGATAATATGGATTCCGAACAATTGCGCAAAGTGGACATATCTTTTTTTTTTGATTCAGTAATTGCCAGGACAAGGTTATTCACACAAATGTACAAGAAAACTAAAAAAAAATAGCTAAATATTTAATAAAAAAATTAAAAAAAATTATGGCCGCAATCAATTCGCCCGATCAGCTAGTTTTTATTAAAAGTATAATTTATTACTATTAATTATTTGTAGGTTTTCAATTTAATTTCATTCTCATCCTAAACAAATATTAGTCTTCAAATTCCTTTTTACTTCAGGTGAATAAATTAGCACATTTTACATACGAGTACAATGTGTTTTAAGTCAACTCAGTTTGCAAAGTTGTGCGCGTTGAGCTTGTATAAATACAGTAACAAAATGTGCGTGTTCAGACTTAAGAGGTTCCAGGTAAGCGTGTTCTCACATTTGAAATGTATACTAAATTAAATAAACCCAAAACTCTACATCAAATGGTCAAGATTATTTTTTTTATTTTTGCTTCACATATAGTTTTTATATTTAGTTGAACTATTTAAACAAACTAGTGGTCGCCAAGATGTCAAAATTCGACCATAATTATAAAATTTAAATTAAAGAAAACCAAAAAAAAAAAAAAACATGAAAGTAAAGAACCTTTTTTAAAATTTTTCAATTTTACTACAGACTTTGACATTCAACTAAAGAGCATAACTATGCGTGTGTGTGTGTGTGTGTGTGTTGTGTGTGTCAAATACATGGTAGTGTGTGTAATGTTTTTTTTTATTGATTTTATATATTTTTATGCATAATTAAAAGAATAAATTAGCATTTTGTACTCCTTCTTTATATAAAATATAAGTGTACGAAATTTCATACGCCTCCGTCCGTGCAATTTTCGTGAAAACGGGTACAAAGTTTTTGCTTCACGTATTAATATTTTAGACTGAAGAGTTTGGTTAACAATAACGTTAGATGCTACTGGTTTTATTCGTAGTCGATACGATACTTTGATTTATGTGGTATGTTGTAGGCTTTAAAACATTATTGTTTGACTAATTGGAGTGACAGTTCTTTGAAATGTCAATCAAGTTAATAACAAAATCTAAATAAACGACGGTACTCATCCAACACGTGCTTATATAAATATATTAACATACTTTAACATTTCATAAAGGTTTAAAAAACGATTAGATAGTGGAGCATTAGCTGAATAATAAATTATTACGAGACAGTTACGTAACTCGCAAAACATAATTAAGATCAACTTTACAACTAAGTGAATTATTTTATAAGTGATAAATTTTAATTAACGACAAATGCATACACGCTCTCCTAGCACATAAATATAAAATATACATTGATCCCGATTTAGATTTCGATATTATTCCGAAAGCATAAACGCGTGCACGCACAAACACACCCACGTAGGTACGCACGCACGTATGCACGTGTACGCACTTACTCAAATACTCATACGTACAAAAACACACACTAAAACACACACAATAAAGTTTAATTGTGTTTCAATAATTTTAAACTTATAAATAACGAAATTTGTGTTTCCCTTATGGTAGATTGTCAAATAATGTTTTTATTTCAAATTCTGTAATATACCTGAACGAACTGAGTATAAAAATCTCTTTGCTTCACAACTTTCAGAAAACTGTGTCTACGGTCCATAGCTACAATACTCAATATTTAGAATGTACGATTAAAGACCTACATATTCAACATTAAAGACCTACTTAGTTCAAACATCCGTTCATATTTAAGGTTCATGAACGAATTTTTCGTAAACAACTATTTTTGTATCTTTATAAAAATAAAATTCTACAGTCTATACTCGATAGTCGGAATAGAATTGTAACACATAATTAAGACATTTGTGATAATATAAAAGAAAGAAAAAAAAAAAAATAAGTAAAACTAAATTATAAAAATAAGTAAAAGATGAAATATTATTGTGATTGTAAAAGATCACCACAAAAAAAAGTTGGAGAATAGTGACGTAAACTAACGTCCTTCGTGCTTTCACTGTTTGGGAACTATTTTACTTAGGGTACTTTCTACATTATTGGACAAAGTTTCTATTTCTATCTTAGAGTGCTTCTAACGTGTAATTATACGACTTGTAAGAACAATGTATTACTAATTTATACAAACGACTAATTAGTAATCTCTGTCTATGGTATATCTGTTCCTAAGGTAAGCAACTTATTGCTTGTATTATAGGTAACAGCCGACTGTTAAAGTTAAATATTTTTTTATAAATATATATAGCAATCATACATATATGAATATGTAAATACATAAATTACACCCAGACTCGGTATCGAACACGCAACCCGCGGAGCAGAAAGCTGGGCGACTACAAACCGCGCCAACGGACTAGTCAAAAAGTTAATTTGTTCTATAAACATTTTCTAATTTAAATTATGTAATTATGTAGAGTGCTATAAAAATGCCGATGTTATTAAATATCTTCTATTACTCTATAACGCGAACAGGTTATAGAATGACGTAGTAATGACATGACATATTTGTAAAGTCATAATTCAATATAGCCTTCCAAGGTCTAGTTTTATAAACTGTACATTTTGTATTTCAGAAATATATCAGCTAGAGTTTCACAATACTAAAAATTGTAATAAACTTTCGATATTAAATTTGGTTAATACTACTTTTTACAACGAAGTGGAATGTTGTACGTCCGTTCTAAGTGTCGCTAATAAATGTTCTGCGATACGAGTTACACAAGCTCTCTATCGGAAATGTGTGGAAGGCAATATTCCTGTTATACGATTTTGTTTATTTATTTTTGTTAACAATTTCAATGTTTATATATTTTTAACGTTTTAGATTTTTTTTTACTTTTTTATTATTATTTAAAAGTGAAATTAGCAAATTTAAAAAAAAAAAATTGAGTTTTTTTTTATCGATGAATATGAAATCATACCGATATTAATGTGTGTATGTATGTATGTATGTATAGGTATGTTTATGTATGTACTCTTATATGTAGTTTCATGCCTGTAATTATATCTATTTAAGTGTATGTATAGTTACATAATTATATGTGTTTACATATATTATTTTAAAGTACACCTCTATGCCGCTTTATTCTTATTCATGTCCTTTTTCTAAAGGTTCTCTAGAAGAGATCGCTCTTTAGCGATAAGACCACCTTTTGTACATTCCTTATTTTTTTTTGTTATTATTATTTTTCTCACTTGTTTCTTTTTCTTTTATCTTACTTGTATTGTTTTTGGTTGTACAATAAAGTATATTTGTATTGTATTGTATTAAATTTAGCATTTCCGTATCAAGTTATTTAAAATAAATAACCAGACTAAATTTACGCTTTTATCTTTCGCCTCCAAAATCCGACCCAAAGTAAAAGCAAAGAGTATGATGTAATTACAAAAGCTATCACAGATAGTAAACTCTCTTATTTTTTATTAATAAAGCGCTCCTAAACTGTCAGTTGCAGTCATGTTATCTGTCAGTTTTGTGTGACATTTGCTATTTGTTGTGTTTAAATTGACAATGTAACGGTTAGGTAATTGACAATTACTTAAAGAGTTTTTTCTAACATATTTTTTATCAATTATTAACTGTTGTTATTAATATAGCCTTAAAATGTCACAGTGAAAAATATTTTTTAATAATTTAAACCTTATAAACTCTATATTAATCTATAGCTTTAGAAAGAACCGGAAAAATTGGATATAAAAAAGTAAAGGTAAAGTTCAATAAGCATATTTAATTGAAGTCACATGAATATAGATAGTCGTAACATATTACAAACTAACATCCTTCCCCGGCTTCGCACGGGTCTTAACAAAAATTTCAAAATAATTTTTTGTTACTAATTTTTTTGAAAATATAATATAAGGCTAGGTCACCTGTGGATAGTGTAGCTTCCTAATAGTGGAATAATTTTTCGAATCGGTTCAGTAGTTTCGAAACATACTCAATGCAAACAAACAATCAAATATTTCCTCTTTATAATATACGTATAGATAATTATTATATTTTTATTTAATTTGTATTTTTTATTCTCGTGTTGGTTAATAATTTCAATACTAATCAATAATCAATAGCAAGGTTTAATGACAATAACAGCAAGTGATGGTTTTACGTACTCTCCGAGACGTGGCAAGAATATTGGGACAAGAATCAAGACAGACACGAAATCCACAAAAACGTGAAAGTGAAACAAATATTTGTATAAATACAAATAATACTTTGGGCGGTAATCGTAGCAGCGACCATCGATGTTAATGTTACTTTCGTCACCACTACACAACAACGATCATTAAATTCTAATACCCACATTAAGAAGTAATTGTAATTTTAATCTTAAGCTCGTTATTCTACTTCTTGCACAAGTTACAAAATGACATGAATATATGAAGCAATCCGTTTATAACATGCACTTCATTCGTATTATTTGTGGCGTTATATTATTCACTACCTGTGGCCGCGACTTCATCCGCGTGGTATTTAAAAAAATATTGTTCAGTTTGCAGAACAACAAAATAAATTTCTAAAATTAAACTAGCCTACTCGTTATTAAATCAGCTAAATGCCAGTTAAAGTCCCGTCAAAATCGGTCCAGCCGTTTCAGAGATTAGCCGGAACAAACAGACAGACAGACAAACAGTCGGACAAAAATAAAAAAAGTGTTATTTTGGTATATGTACCGTGTATACATCCATATGCATTTAGTAAGAAACGGTTATTTTAATATTACATTCACTCCAATTTTATTTATTTGTATAGATGACGTTGTGTTATATGCCATAGGATTCGTAATGTTTGAAAAGAAATGATTTTTTTCTATAAGGTGATCCAAACACTTAACGAACGTGAAAAATTATATCATTTACAAAAATTCAACAAATGAAAAAAAAAGTTAAGGTCCTAGTGTTATCCACCAACCTTAAGTTATCCACTATATTTAATTAACTCAAAATCCCAATGTTCATATCATTAACTGTCTTTCCGTCCTTGGCTTCAGTTGAAAAGATCAAACGATTTTCACTGTCCCGTCTTCTCCCATAAAAATTTTTCACTCAGAGATAACGTTGCATTCTCCTGACGAAAGAGTTTTTATTTATAATCAGCCTGTTTTTTGAGCTTATTCACAATCTTTCTTTTTTATATATTAGTACTAGCTGACCCTGCAAACGTTTCTTTGCCATATATGTTATTAACCCGCTTAATCCCCCCCCCCCCCCCCCTTATAACTTAGGGGTATGAAAAATAGATGTTGGCCGATTCTCAGACCTACCCGATAGACCCACAATATTTTATTAAAATCCGTCGAGCCGTTTCGGAGGAGTTCAATGTTTAACACCATGACACGAGAATTTTATATATTAGAAGAAGATTTTTTTTTTAATATCACTAAGTCGGCAAACAAGCGTACGGCTCACCTGATGGTAAGCGAATGTATGAGTATGAATGTATGAGTGAATGAGATGTAGACAATTGTACAATTATTGTACAATTGTCTACATCTCATTCACTGTAATTTTTTTTTAAACTGACATCATAACATCACCTCTAAATCTCTCTAAGATGATCGATACTCGAGCCCGGTAAAGAAAAACAAAGTGAAGAAATATCTCGTGTGTAGGAATAGTTTTCGGCAACGAAATGTTGAAAGAAAAACTTGACACAGATCTCAGACAAACCGGTTCAAGTGTTTATGAACAAATAAACAACGCCTAAAAATCTTAATAACATATTTTTGGCCATGTAAGAATATTGGAATTTTTCACGCGGGTAAGGTCTTTTTAGATATTTTTTTTAATAACCTAACAAACTAGTAGGTATGGCTAGCTAGAGTACGGTATGCTTGATGATAAGCGGTTACACGCAAGGGCATTGCCAAGCCAACCGCTAAGCTAAGCTGGCTACTTTAACCACCACAGGTACACAGCACTAACTTGAGAGCTTGAATAACACTTTATTTAGCTGTGATCGTCTACGAGATTAAGGTAGCTTAATGTAGGTCCCGGTTTTTATCATGTACACCTGACAGCGATCGTTACTACGTAGTAGGGAATATTTCCGTCAACTCGCATTGGTGTAGCGTGGTGGATTAAGCTCTGATCCTTCTCCTACATG
Source organism: Melitaea cinxia (assembly GCF_905220565.1). NCBI lineage: Eukaryota > Metazoa > Arthropoda > Insecta > Lepidoptera > Nymphalidae > Melitaea > Melitaea cinxia. The sequence goes on from NC_059401.1 coordinate 15,092,323, forward strand.
GGAAAAGAGGTCTATGCCTATCATCAGTGGAAAATTACAGCCTGAAACGGACCTTAAGGAATAAATCCGCCGCTATATTTTACTTTATGAGTTCTAATGTTTGTTTATAGAAAATAATTTTCTGTATTAAAGTGTATATGTGTTGAAGAACTTAATAAATAAATGTAACCTACACAACAATAAACTTATACGTGAGACGACTCTCGGCTTACGTTCCACCCTAAGAGTCCTCAAGACACAAAATCTGCGTTGGATAACAAACACAAGATGGAAATTTGATTCCGTCTGCCGTAATAACCCATTTTAAATGTGACTTATAATTAAATGAAAGGAACCGTGAATCTTGTTACGAAATTCGAAATTCCACAGATATGTAGGGCGTGTTATAAAGTAAGGTGTTTGAGAGAAATTTTCGTTTGAAATTATGTCAAGAGAAGCAGAGAAGCAAAAAGCTTCAGAAAATCAAATTATCACGAGAGGTTTCAAAATAAATCTATTAAAAACTGGTAATTATTTAATATATACTAAATTAACTATTTAATATGTAAATGATAATAGTTTAAATTACAAATCATGAAATTAAACAATCATATTTACGGATAAATATATACATTTTGTAATGATTTGTTTAACGATTATGATAAATAGCATATCTTAATTACATAACAAAATATAACATACAATATTAAACACTAATGCTAATTGCTTTGATTAAAAATGTAAAATAAATATGTACCAACTTTTATACAAGAGTAACCGACCTATTCAGAACTAGTACCATTAACAGGGTTAAAGATAAGTAATAATGCGTTTAATGTACTACTTTCAATAAGGTTTTAACATCTAAATGTTAAAACCTTATTGAAATCCCAGTGACTAGCTCGAATTTAAATGGGTGGTAATGGACTCTCTTTCCGTATATTTCTTATATATATTGTTATGTTTCTAAATGGCATAAAACATTTTTAACAATTAAAACACTTTACGATATAAATTAAAACAACGCGAGCGAAGATTTTTAATATTAGGCTTAGATTTTCAAGTTTCGACCATACAGACACTTGTTTCCTAATGGCCGGCAACGAAACTAACGTTGGAGATATGTCCATAGACAATTGGTTTAAAATATATAAAAGAGAAAAAAAAATATCTTTTAACAAACACAAATAGTCATTTTTATGGTGGCCTGTGTTGTAATTTACTACTGCTTGAATAATTTATATTTCTGCGTGTAATTTATCGATTATTTCCTATTAATGTGTGCATTACATTTTAGTTGATTTATGAAATGCTTATTATTGGAAATTTTATATAATATTTATAATATAATAGATATAATATTTTTTTTAACAAACGTGTGACTAATACATTATAATCGTAACTATGACACAAACACATCAGGTTAAGGACGCGAAGCCACAGTGGAATTATTGATGTAATTTGTGTTCAACAATCCAAAAAATTAACTCTAATTTATGTTGGTCACAATGGTGATTTTAAAGTAATTACAAGTTATATAGCCGTCATGTAATACATTAACATTGTCATACATTCATTCATCAATATCATACCACTGCACTGGTTTGAATATCATTAAAAATAAAATGAATATATGTACACAAGTAAAAATAACTCAGGTTTGAAACTTTATTAATTTTGAACGACTGTGATTTGAGTTCGTTGTTCTGTTTATGAAAAATCAAAAATTGAAAGGTTAGAAATACGGGAGAAGGGTTTTAGAAAATGTCAAGTATCAAATTACACACATATTTATGTCACATGTATTTTGACATTAGTTATAATATGTTCTCTCTTTCAAACGAGATGGATATCGAAATACACAGATGGTGTATTTAAGACGTTGATTCTTATAATGAGAATTTTTTTAATGATATTTATATTGAGAAACTGTGGTTGTTAATAAGTATAAATTAATTATTGAATACTAGCGACCCGCTCACCACCAGATGAAATATCAAACTACTATTCAATATGAATTAGTATGTAGTATGTTATATTTTTAAATTATAAATTTATCTATCACCTTATTTTTTTGTGTTATTTTTCTTCTTCTTAATAAATACTTCTTGCACTGTTTGCTTCGCTATATAAAGCACTTACTCATGACCATGGATTGACTGGAAGAAATCTCTTTTAGAGATATGTCCACCTTTGCCATAAACCTTATTATTATTTTACGTTTCTAAACGTTTTTTTTTTGAGTACAATATATACACCAAGTAAATATACTTTACATACTACATTTAGTAATTGTAAAATATAAAATTATTAACAAACGTTATGTGTCTTTTTATCTTTAAATTTCTTCGATCTTGTTTATAAACCTAAAGTAAAAATGAAAAAATGAAAACTAAATTGTCGTCCTAAAAATATACAACAAGCAAACAAACAGTCTACCTTTTTAAGTTTATATTGATTTAAAATGACATTCAGCGATCAATGCAGTGCAGATAAAAATGAGTAAACATTGTCATTACCTACAGTTTATTACGATAGTAATTGCTATTAAACATAGACTGCAACTGGCACATCAACACATGTTTTGATATTTTTAACATATGATATGTAAAAAATGTTCCGTCTGTTATGTATATCTGCTACGTATAACAAGATCGAACACATTTCGAACAGAGTGCGTCTTTGTATTTAGAACTGATATTTTTATGTTATTTAGGGCTTGTTGGGTTAAGTTTTACTTAATCATGTTTTTGCTATAAAGTCGATTTGTAATACATACAAACACACACACACACACACACACACACACACACACTCATACAAATACAAAAGAGTTTTCTAAATTCTTTCAATCACCCAGATGTAATAATAAATATGTTTTATTGGTTGGTAAAATTTTAATTTTTTTTAATTATTTTTGAAATTACATGAAATATATATTGCCCTGAAAAACGTAAAATTATGAAAATTGAAATGGTAATTTTTAATCATTTTAGTGCTTAGCCCAAACATTCAATAATAAAAAAAACAAGGGTTTAAGTATTACGGGACAAAACTCGATACCCATTCGATTGCCTCATTGTGTTAACACAGCCTAAGTTAGTATTACGATATCGAGAACAAGTTAATATTCCATTGTCAATGTGAGCAGCTAAGACAATGAGACAATTTTCATTATTGAACACATTGTTCTTACATTTACTGATATTATTCACATTTTTTCCTGTGTTCGGAAACGTTTGTTCTGAGGCAATTATTACTTTCAATGGAAGTCATTCGAGTAAAATTGCACAGTATTAACTATTACTTAGTGATCGGTTTGGACAATTACTCTTTATTACAATACAAATTAATTAATAATGTTACGTGTCATGAGTTATAGTTTATAGCTTTGATAAACATTTAAAGTTAGACTAGATTGGCGTAGCCAATAATCTAACAAACTCTAGTTAAACAATATGAAAAGTTTAATTAAAAATATTTTACACTGCGAATAAGGTTTTCGTGGGCGCTTGTTTTCGTTTCGAGGTAAAATTACCTATACAACCTCTTTGAAGTGTGTATTATTTTTCGTAAAATTCTTTTTTTAAACAATATGTTTCTAATACAGATAATGTTCTGGTTCTAATTTTAACTAATATAAATTTTGAAGTAATTTAAATAAATTCATCCATTCATAAATACATCATCGCACATCTTTCTTACTATTTGATACTTATTTGTTTATTTATTCATTACCATAGATATATGAGCGGAGAAATATAGATTAGTTATGTAAAGATCAATTACAAATCAGCCTTGGAAAACTCATCAAGATCTCATTTCATAATTTTATTATGCGCTAATTTACACAATAGCGTATAGTTAATTGAATCTTTTATTATCTCTTCTGGAAATTTCTCAATGCGATTTCACGCTATCTATTTTGCACACTTTTCCTTTTAATTTCAATAAAGGTAAACAGTTATAGCCATAATTGGTAAGATAAGGCACTGGATAACTTTTTATAAATTTATCGTGGTATCATCTAACTATGATTGAACTACATAGCGGCGCCCTGCGGTTTTTCACATGTTAATTTGTGGAAAAATAGCTTTCCCGAGTAAATGGGCTATTCAACATAAATTTTATTTCAATTTGAACCTGTAGTTCCTGAATTTAGCGCGCTTAAACAAACAAACGCGCGCTTTAACTGAGGTAGGGCACAGCAGGAATTTCCTGCTCAAAATCTGGAGCAGCCCGACTGGGGTAGTACCTCGACATTACAGAAGATCACAGCAAAATAATACTGTTATCAAGCAGTGTTGTGTTCCTGTTGGTGAGTAAGGTGACCAGAGCTCCTGGGGGGTTGGGGATTGGGTCGGCAACGCGCTTGCGACGCCTCTGGTGTTGCAGGCGTCTATAAGCTACGGTAATCGCTTACCATCAGGTGAGCCGTACGCTTGTTTGCCGACCTAGTGACATAAAAAAAAAAAAAAAAAAAAAAAAAAAAACAAACAAATAAACAAACGAACTTTTCATATTTATAATATTAATTTTTATTATACTAATACATAAACTGTTGTATTGCCTAACTATAATTCAATTGAAACAGCCTAGAAGCGTCCCACAGCTGGGCAAGGGCCTCTATCTTATTGAAAAGCTTGATCCTTATTTTAATTTTATCGAAGTTTGCCATACTGACGTTATATCCTCATCAAGAATGTGTCATACAAGTAATCACAGTAACAACCGGGATTAAATGTTACATGTTCTAAAATGCAAGAGGAGGAAACCCGCTCAGCTAAAATCATGATTTAAAACAGTGAAGAACGAAAGAGCCAATATGAAAAAAAGTGGAACAAAATGAACAACAAATATTTGTGCAAACATAAAAATTTGTCCCGACCGTTAAACCCCGACCAAGAGCTAAAATGACCGACGTTGTTAACGAAGCTATCCTCATCAATACACCAGGCTGTCATAAAAAGAAAGTAAGAACGATCACTTAATTTTTAACGACTGCCAATCATTCACGATTCTAATAAGATTGAGTCGACCTGAGGTTACGCAATTAGATTTGCTATGGTTATATATTTCGGTCAGTCAATTGCTCCTACCTTCCGTTTTAATTTCTAAAATGTAATAACGGAAGTTTAAAAAACAGAAATTAAAAAAAAAAACTTATATAAATGTAAGTGTTTTGGGTGTTTTTTTTTTTATTTTCCTTAAAAAGTTACTTTTTGAAGTTGCGTTTTAATACATCAATTGCCAGGATCGTCAGATGACAAGCAACAACATCGCTTGACAAAATATGTTATTCATAGCAAGATAATCATGATTAGATGCATTCAAATAAATAAGATAATAATTGTATTTGCTGGCAAAAAAAAAACGACTTTAATTACATCGACAAGTCACATTACGTAGGTAGATGCAAAAATAGTCAAATAAATACGCATTATAAAGATTACTCAAAAGTTGTAATCAGATCTCGAAGAAATTTAAATGTGACCATATGATAAACATCAGCTTTATTTTCGATTAAATATCATCAAAATCGGTACACCCAGTAAAAAGTTATGCGGAATTTCGAGAGTTTCCCTCAATTTCTCTGGGATCCCTTCATCAGATCCTGATTTCCTTATCATGGGGAACACCGGGAATATTTTCTTTCTAACAAAAAAAGAATTATCAAAATGGGTTTATAAACGACGAAGTTATCCCCGCAAATACATAATAAATATACGGTCGAAGGAAGTAACCTCCACCTTTTTTGAAGTCGGTTAAAAAAACCTTCAACGATAATAATTCATGGTATAAACAGGAATTGAGGATGTAAAAAAATATATTAGATTTAATCTGTTGCCTCTCCTTTAGCAACTATGTTAGGTATTTTGTGCGCTGCAGCTATTTTTTTTTTCATAAATTTGAAGCTTTTTTTTAGATTGAAGGTACTTGAGGTACTTGCTTTTATAAATAACTTATAATATACCATATAGCAAGTTGATTCTATATATCTATAATAAAGAATAACTAGCTGGGCATCATGGGTTCGGACGCGTTAATTTGTGGGAAAAAACTAGCGTTAAGCCTTCCTCAGTAAATAGGTTATTCCCCTGAGTTTAGCGCGTTTAAACAACTTAAGTCTGTAATTCATTGATGTTAGTGCATAGTGTCATAGGTTAGTGATAATTTAAAACCAGTTTACCTACTTGCTACTTATGTACCAGCCTTATAAAAATATGCTATGGTAAAAATGATAGATTGTATATGCAACGATACAACCTTCAATGTTTTAGTGTTATTAATAGTACTATTTATGAACGCGTGCAATGTTACGTGTGTACTCGCGCGTACTTCCTTTTTTAAACTTTTTGAATTGAATTTTTTTTTCTAGCATTTTTTTTTCAAAGGAATGAACACGTAGTGCCTACTCGAAAATATATAGATCGTTATTTTTTTTAATACAATAATTACAAATATTTTCATAAACTGGTAAATCAAAATGTAAATTAAACATAATTAATTGGAAGAACAAATACACATATTATACACAGGATTGATAAAACCGAAGTAAAAATAAGAATAGTCTAGAATAATATATTTTGTTATTAATAATCTCTTTTTACTTGATTGTTTGGAAAAGATTGCTTAAAGCAATAACTGTACCTTTGCATGTTGTCAGTATATTATATATTTTATATCTATTTTTTTTTGTACGGCACGGCATTTTTTAAATATGAGAATGTGTTTTACTTCGTCGTCCGCAACAAAGTAATAAATAAATAAAAATAAAATCTATTAGAACTGTTCTCCTACACAGAAATATAAAATGTATACAGTTAAATGTTCACTTGTATCCTGTAAACAACGGTAAATTTATCGCTGACTTTCCCTTAACTCAAGTTTACCATATAATTGATAGAGTAAGATAGAGTTAGTGGGATCGTAACCGGAGGTCGCTTTCACGCAACATCGACTAGTTAATTGCATCGAAGTGGCCATTCAAGTTAATTATGTAGGAGAAAATTATTTATAATGTACATAATTAAATATCAAGGATAAACGCATTGCTTTGTTTTATTATACCTTTATATTCTGTAGCATAGTGATAACAAGAGTTAGTTGCAATACTTAAACAGAACTTCTGAGATGGAAAATAAAATATTGTAATCTAAAATATATTTTTTTACACTACTAGGTCGGCAAACAAGCGTACGGCTCACCTGAAGGTAAGCGATTACCGTAGACTACAGACGCAATACTACAAGCATGCAAGCGCGTTGCAGACCCTATCCCTAATACCCCAGGAACTCTGGGCAAACTCACCACAGAAATACAACACTGCTTCAGAGCAGTATTATTTAGCTGTGATCTTCTGGAAGATCGAGGGACTTCCCCGTTCGGGCTGCTCCAGATTTTAAAGCAGGAAATTTCCTGCTGTGCCCTACCTCAGTTATGATGTGTAAGCTATTTAATGGTTATCATTTAGTAAATAAACGACCTACGTGTGATACATTTAAATAAACATTATATATATGCGTTCATGATAATGTTCAAAGAATAGACTAACGGCCAGTTTTTTCAGCCTATTTTCTTGCTAGAGATAAAATTTTGACGTAAGCTCCATACAAAATTGCCTCAAAAATCCTTTGCTATGCAAAACCGAAGACAGAGATACAAAACGGACGTCACTTGCCCTCACCCTTTTTTACGTGGGGAAAATCCATCACGGATAGCCTCCAATGCGGGGGCGCCAGAGGGTTATGTCAGATTCCTACTGACTAAAAAACTACCACGTGTGAGCAGTCGTCCGCCTGACTTGCATGTCACCTACCCTAACAAAACAAAACATTCAAACACGTTATATGATGTTTTAAAGTCTATAAACTTCTTTAAAAAATGTATTAACCATTGGTAATATATTTTAAAGGTAAATTAATAGGATATTCCTTTGGTAAAAACGATTAAGCGGTAACTAAAACAGTCGGTCACGAAACAAAATGAAAATCACATACACAACTAGACCACGTTAAGAGGATGTCTATATTTAGAAATATATTATCTATAGGGAAAACAGTTGCACTTGTGGAAATATGACGAGCAAGTCTCAACAATGCTGACCTTAGTGAGAACGAGTGTTTTAGTTTGTCAGCTTTTCAACTTTGATTTTCAAGAGTTTTGCAGAGCTTGTGATAATTACATTTTGATCAACTATTTTAAAAGTACAAAGAGATAATTCTGATTTAATAAATTTGCATTCAATGTCTATTTAAGACCCATAGCTGAAGAGGTCTTAACTATAAAATATGTTTTTTTATACAACTGGGTTACTCTAGCTTATAGATGCCTGCAACAGTAGCACTGCAAGCCCATTGCCGACCTTACCCCCAATCCCCCTAAGAGCTTTGGTCACCTTATTCAATACTGTTCCTCTGGTGAGAGCAACGCTACTTAGCTGTGCCCTTCTGTAAGGTTGAAGTACTTTCCCAGTCGGGCTCTAGTTTTTAGCAGGATATTTCCGGCTGTGGCGATTTTAATAACGATTCAGAAAAACAAAAGTGTGTCTTTGTTTTTATGCATTATAAAAAAACAAAACAGTACATTTCAGTAAATTCGGCTACTCGATCGCTAAGCGTTACATTTCAAACCCACGCAAATTTCCTATTTCCGTAAATAATAGTATGGCCATTGTGTATGCTTGTTATTTAATTGCGTTTCTTTTTATATTTCGGAATACAGTTATATTTTCTTGAGTTATAAAATTAAAATGTACATATATTACGAATGTTTTAAATATTTCTGACTTATCTCATTTCACTATACGGTAATGTTTTTTAGTAGCACAATTTTTTTTTGTCAATTAAGTTCTTCTATGTAGCTATCAACAAACTTTAATGAATTGCCTCTTAATAATTGTGTTAAAAAGTTTGTTTGTCATGGATTGATTAATGTAATTAAATCGTTTATCCCTTTTACGTTACGTTTAAGTTTACATAATGAAAGATCTGTTAGTTGTGTAAGTCTTGATGCGCTCTGTTTGTTAATGAAGTAATAACGCTGTTTCGGTAAATGAGATGTTCCCTTTGATTTAGCAAATAATTTATTAACTGTTGAAAGTAGGTTTAAATTGGTTATACGAATTTGAAACGGTAAAATTTATATTATTTGGTGGTATTAATTGTGAGAAATTGTGACATTTTTTTGTTTGATGACGCAAAATTTGAAATTGCCAGTTCGATTTTTAAATTTCTGTAATGACAGTCTTTATTATTATTTATAGTTTTGTGTATATATATATTTTAATAGTAAAAGCGTTGACTGGTTTTTTTTCGTTTAATTTTTTTTTAATTTACTTTAAATCGTTTTGTCTGCCAGTTTCCCAATTCCTATTCTACTTCTTAGTACTCATGTATGTAGAACTAATATTGTCATTACTTGTATTCATATAAAAATAAATTTAAGAATAATATCTAATATTAAATCAACCATAATTGAGAATAATACAGACACGTAATAAACAAAGGCAAAAGTAAATTATTCATTAGGATTCCTCGTGAAGACGTGAGAAAATTGCGTCATGTACCCGAGATGCGTTTAAGAGAAATCCTCAAAGATCCTTTATTAAGCCTCGATCTTCGACGTGAATACAAATTATTATATAACTTAGACATAGCTTTACTTATAGACTCACTAACTATTTATTACTGAGCATATCGAAAGAGAACATAATTTTCCATAACATTTATTTACTTGTAAAATATATTATACGAGTATGTACCTACCTACTAGGAAGAACAGATGGAAAATCATCAACAAAATTATTTCAAGTTTCTTAAACATTAAAATAAGCCTTATACAATTGATCACAAATCTTACAAAGTTAGCTTTACTCTGGTGCTTAACTCTTACACACCAAAAGTAAGGAAGAATCATCTTATTTAAATGTCGACTCGACAAAACTCGCAATTTTACCTTCGCGAAGCACTTTTTTGCAGATTTAATATTTTTTTATTTTATTTTTGATTTAAGTTTAAAAATTACCAGAAGGTAATACTTACAACCTTATTTGTTACTGGCTATTATATGCAAAAAAAAAATACAATTTTTTATTCCAATTAACTGTGCTATAAATAACAACTTAACGCATTTATACTTTTAGTTATAGCTATAGCGTATAAGTTCTAAAAACAATTACAATTTCATTCGCTAATAAAAAATTATTGCATTTTAATTGGATTTAGAAACAAAGTATTCATTGCTTACGTTTAAGTACTTGCTGAATCGATTTTATAACAAAAATTGTATCTATATAGACTTTTTATATCACTTCAATGGTTTTCTTGGTAAAGTAATTTTTAAATAGTTATTGGTGTGTAATTTCGATTTTGGGGCGAATAGAAACGGTCGTTGACACGACGTTTTTAACAATGACAAAATGGCGATCGAACAAAAAAGCTAAATTTTAATTCATTCACGATATTTCTAAAAGTAGATTCGCAATCGAATACTTTCATTACCTTTTAGTTATCACAACGGTATCGTAATTTTTTACTTGAATATCTTTCGTTCCTGTCCGAAAAGATGAGCAATGGTAGATGGTTTTCGATTTCGACTACTGCACACACGTTTGCGAACACACAGATACACATGTGCGCACTTATGTAATAAGTATATGAAAATAATAAGTAATTTTTTACTATAATATACTCTGTATACATAGATATAATATTGTTATGTACACTTTTCAGATTAATTTAATTTCAATACTTTATTACATATTAATTAAAGAGACAGAGGTAAGAGACAGAGAAGATAAATAATTGTACCAATAAAAAAGTGGTACCTACTCTATAACCAGCCATTTTGTTACATTTATTACCATTAAACTAAAGATTACTTTGACCGTATAATACAACCATATATGTACACGGATTTGGAGAAATAAAACCAGTTAAAAGTACAAGGCTATTGCTTTCAAATTTGTTTCCTGGTTTACACATTCTCAAAATTATATACTAACATATTGACCCTTATGTTTTGAGTGATAGAGGTCGTCGGAAAGTACTTTGGATCCCGTTCGTGGTTTGAATATAAGTTGATGTTAAAACTTTCACGGTCGTGCTAAGAATATCTTTATAATCCAATGATTATCTATATTCCGCGTTTCACAACTTGTGTTGTCAATTGTAACAGATCTAGAGTTCTGTATCACTTACTTGTTCATAATGTATCTAAATCTAAATCATTTCTTAGTTATTCGAGTGTTAATGTCGAGAGTTTATTGTATAAGTTAGGTTATTAATTATTGTAATTGGCAAAATCGAAAATAAATGTTTTGTTAAGGACTAGGTGTGCTTTGCAGTATCACCCGTGTGCCTTTAACATGGGAATATCTGGACAGGAAAATAAACTTCAAAATTTGTAATTTTAGTAGACAGCTTATTTTGATCTACGTAAAAATGTCCTTAACAAATCTTTTTGACGTGACAACGTCTTATAAATCGATGAACGCCGGCTGCATGCACGAAAAAGGATAACCCCTTGTAGCGTTACGCTCATTATACGCTTGCGCCGTATCTATCTCTCTTACACTTGATTAGGCCAATCATGGGTCCGAGGAGATGTTTTGTTATGACGTTGTCACGTTAAGCTATCGTCCGTAGACCAACTTTACAGACAACTATTTTTTTTTCTCCTTAGTATACATATGAAATTTTTCTGTTATAATATAAAATCGATATAATTAATTTAGATTTTTGCTTTTTCCTTTTTGACCACGTAAAAAGGAAAAGTCATTGGTATACGAAAAAGTCGCAGTAGTTAGCTGCTGCACTAGCGAACGTTGGTTCAAGTCCGATCATGATAAATATTTATTACTGGTCATGACACACATGCTTATAATTGTGTTGAATGTGTAATGACATCTAAGAAACAGAATAAGATTGTATTGAAATTATTGAATGTAACATGTTTATTTATTTATTTATTAAACGTATCATGTATTTTTATTTCAGCAAATTTTTAAATATAAAACGCACGTTGTCATCATCATTACATAGTATAAAACAAAGTCGCTTCCCGCTGTCTGTATGCTTAGATCTTTAAAACTACGCAACGGATTTTGATGCGGTTTTCTTATGTAAATAGAGTGATTCCAGAGGAAGGTTTATATGTATAACGCATAGTCGAGGAACACTGATAGATTTAGAGGTTTCTAATTTGATGTCGTAAATAAATACATTTTTTGCGCATATATTATATTATTATATTTATTTTATATTTTATATTTAGTATCAGCATTGCACAAGTGCGAAGCCGAGGCGGGTCGCAACTCGCAAGTTACATATATAGGAATATAATTTCCTGTGATTACTTCAATATTTTATGACGTACAAAACAAACTAAATATAAATAATTATTCACTCTTCCGTGCGTAAACGATCCGGGAGCGGTAGAAACGATCGTGACTTCCTTTTAGAAATTGTTGCATTTATTACGCTTATGTTATAAAAATAATGATTATTTGTTTATTTATTTTTTTATTTTTTACTGCACAAAAGATTACCATTTTTTTTTTAAGTTAAGTATAAAAAATAGCGAAAGATTCGTTTGACGATTCGACTAAATTATTATATTGTTATCTATTGTGTCAATTTATGAGAGAATATCTATATCGTTAAAATACGAAGATAAGGTATATTTATTAGTTCAATTAATGTATTAATACAGACATAATTTAACCACAGACTTTAACAATAAACTAAAGAGTATATATGTGCGTGTATGTCAAATACATAGTAGTGTGTCTTATGTTTGTTTTTCATTGATTGGTTAGTTTAATTAATTAAATTAATAATTCATTGATTTAATCTATGTATTTTTTATGCATAATTATAAAAAAAAATAGCATTCTGTACTCCTCTATATATTCTATGAGTGTGCGAAATTTCATACCCCTTCGTCCGCGACATTTTTGTAAAACGGGGTACACAATTTTTATTTCACGTAATATAATATACAGATATCAATGCTACATAATCATAATTCAAGTTAGCTGTATTAGTTACGAACAACATATGAAAACTTTTTCGTAAAAAAAAGCAAAATCAATAAGAAAATTAATGAACATACAAAAAAGAAAATTAAAGGTAGGTAAAACAACTAAATTAAGATTGCCACAAGGGATTAAAAAAGGTAAAACACTTTTCTTGTTTGTTTACATTTTTTTTGCCTTTTTGTAACGGGTCAGTGACCTATTCTTTATACCAGGGATCGCATTACATTTATACTTAATTTTAAAGTTAAGTTTAGCAGTTGAACCGTAAAAAGTCTTCAAATAAACATACGTACATTCGATGTTATATTATTAGTTCAAATAGTTACCATATTGTTTTTGAATATTTTAATTATTATTACAAATATATAATATATGTATATGCTTGTAATAATATATATAGTTGTAATAATTAATATTAATTTTAAAAATTTAGAATAAAAAAATGTATATTAAAAATAATAAACACATTGAAAATAAAACTTAGCAAAAAGAAGTCAATTTAAGCATTTAACAAAAAAGGTCCATCATTGAACTAGCTTAGAACTTATGCCAGCCTGGTACCTTCGTAACAAAAAAAATGTGAATGTCAAACGTTAGTGAACATCTAAATTAGAAATATCCAAAGGAATTATTAACTTGTTTCGATCCGAAACAAACCCTTCGGCTATTTATATCCCTAACTTATGAATTACACCCTAAACAAACACCCTTATCGATCCAGTCCTGTAACGAAACACCCAAAACATTTTTCGTCCCTTTTCCACATATATGTTATAGTACTTCGAAACTGTATCTGTTTCACTTTTTCGTTCGTAAAGTCTGAAGCGAATTAACGTATAGGGCGATTAGGGAAAATAAAATGACAATAGAAAATGTATTGGTATGGAGCCTAATAGAGAATAATTAAAACAACATTTCAGGAGAATTACGTTGTCTCAATCTGATAACACTGACCTTTTCATCAGTAAATAAATATTACGTAGATAGTTATTATTAATCCGAATGTACTGTATATTTGTTTTAATCACAAAGCTCACTTAAATAATTATAACTCTCTGTTATTATTTAATTTGTTAAATGAAGGGTATAGTTATGATATAACAATTGATAGGCTTTCCCTAATCCCGTAACGAATGATAAGGGAATGCTAATTATATCTTTTAGTGACTAATTTTTATCTATTTTTTTACAAAATATCGTTTATCTTTTAGTTAATTCATCTTGTAATTCAAGAACAAACAGCTTTATTACCGGACACATGTTTAATGGAACGCTGCTGTGCTTGATAAGATAAACTTTGTAAACACTCATTATCTGCATTATACATAGATTAAATATTTTACAGAAGTACATTTTAAAATACTTATTCTGTAGAACCATAATATATTTATATGGATTATTAATGAGAAGGCTACTTAGGTTTACGAAGATATAAAATTGAGAATACTTGTAATGTAAAGTAGAAAAGTTTTTCTGTTACTTATTTTGCAGGAAAAGTCAATTTAGATTCTAAGCGGTAATTTAGTAAAACTTCTTAGAAATTGAATTATTTTAAATATACTTAATTTACGTGTAGATATTTAATTAAAATTTCCAAGTATTTTGTTCTTACCCACTCTAACACTCTCCTTTTTTAAATAATAATTATAAAAAAGTGTTTTCATTCGTTTATTAAACAGATAATGTTGTAGACATTTTTCTTAGTTTCAAAAAAATAAATAAATATTAATACTAATATTTTTTTATAGTTTAACATTCATGTTACTTTACTCTACATTCTACCGTCTATGTTAGTGTCGCGAGTTCAGTGAACAATTATGTCATACATATTTTAAACCCCACCAAAGAATTTGACCCACTTTTAGTAGAAGACGTGTGTTCTATACATTTTGTACTGAAAATACATGTAATATACCCTATTACATGTGTGTAAGTGGGCGTATTATATAAACATAAAAATGACCATTTGTTTCCCTTTTGGCAAACCATTATCCGGCATATTTCTTCTATTGCAGTATTTGAAACAAACTTTATCCAGATTTGCTTAGTAGCAGCAGTAGTAGTTAAACTCATAATATATTTATAACAATATTATGTATATTCACAAAAATATCGATTGTTTTTATAAACATAGTAATAATAATCGCCATATAGACACAAGAAGGAATGACAAAATTGTAACTCCCAAGATTCCGACTGCGAAAATTAAATGTCTTTTTGGGTAACGGTATTCGCATTTATTATAAAATCCCTGAAATTGTTTCGAATAGTTGGAGAATAAATTTAAACTTTGTATTAAAAAGGAAATTAAAAGCTAAATCTTACAGCATTACATAAATTATATTACTCAATTTGTATAAAACACAGTTTTTTTTTTAAAGTACATACGTAGTATCTTGCCGGTCCTTTTCTGCAGAATTCAAATACCGAACCAGTGATAGCGAAAGTTTAAAAAAAAAATGTAATATGACAATTCGAAAGCTATTTTTGGTTTTGATTTTGATTTCGATAAGTAACGTACTTTCATCTAAACTTACGCATTTTTAATAGTAGGTAGATTTTTTTTCAAACTTAAGAACAATCTTAAATAATAGCAATTGGGTAATATAACAAATAATTAAGGTAAAGAATGAGATTAGGATACTTAAATATTTCCAGTTGACTGAATCACTGTACGAAATAAATTTGAATATCGAATGAGTTCGATCGTGAAAATTTAAATTAGAACCGAATTGGCACATTATAATTAAAAAAAAAAAGTTTTCTAATATGAACAAAGAAAGAGAAGAAAAAAATTTTAATATTTATTTTATTAATTGTACGATTTAATGCGATACTCTGGTGTGTTTAGTTCTGTCAATAAATAATAAAAAAATAATAAATGTATGTATTGATGACTTAGCTATTAATTGCAGTCTCATTTATTATTTTTGTATCAAATTTACATTCTGATTTTGAATTCATCGATGAGTTTTCGAATGTAATTAATTTGATAATTTTATTTTGAAGTTATTTCAATTTAAAGGTCACCGCTAATATTACGGTCCGGTCACAAGTACAATCTGGATGTTCTATATCTTCTTTCACGTCTTAACAATTCGATTCGTTTTGCCGTGAGGCTTTTAGCGGTGTCAATTTGATAACCAATATTTCGCTAATTTCATTTAGGTTAAAGAAAGTCTTAATAATACTGCTAGTGGGCATAAAGTTTTAAAAGTTTCGATTTTGTTAAAAAAAGAAGATTCAAAAAGTGAATGTATATATTACGTGGTCGTTTAGCGTCAGTCTGTCAAGTGATAAGCGATAACAAGCGGAATATTGTGTTTAAAAATGAAAGTAACATGTAACAGCGCCAGTACATATATCTGGTGCCGTATGAAGAGTGGCAAGGAATCAAGGATGTAATATAACCGGATTTTTGTTAAAATTTGTCGTTTAATACATATATTGACACGTGACAACTATTTAAAAAGAAAAAATGCAGATTGATTTTTAATTTTGACACTCTTTAATTTTCCAGTTTAAAAAGTTTTTTTGAAGAGAATTTTATTCCAAGAATGATACATCTTGTTACTATGCAGAGCTGTATTTTACAGGTATCGGAACGGATAATGACCGCTCAGTGATAGAGCGATAATAGCTTTGCACATTGTGCAGAAAGAATACACAGAAAATATGTAGCTATGCTGTACCTATATCACTAAAATGTCGAAACGAAGTTGAAGGTCAGCGTTCAATAACAGACTAACAACACAACACAGATGAACAGAACCTGCACACTCTAACCAGATTATTATAAACCAAAATAAATATTTATGTAAATATGAAATACAACCAGTTAGTTAATCATTGTCTAGCTGTAGACGACCGTGATCATAAGTCAACCACTGGATTAATTAGCATTTAATTATTTGGTTGAATTGTAAGGGCTAGTCGTCCTAATGAAGGTTTGTTTTAATCACTCTGTGACTGAGTGTTAAAACCGTCTTTTAGCATAATGTTGTAATATTTATATGTGTCATCTGTAAGTGAAAACTGTCACCTGCATGCATTGTCTGACTTTAAAAAAAAACTGGGGTATATTGATTTAATAGACTTAAAAAATGAAGTTATCGGTTCAATTCGCCAATATTTTTTTTTTATTATTATATAATTAGTTTAACATACAAGCGTACGGTTCACTTGATGGTAAGCGATTACCGTAGCTTATAGATAGATGTTTGTAACACCAGAAGCATCGCAAGCGCGTTGCCCACCCTATTTCCAATTCCCCCCAGGAGCTCTGATCACCTTATTCACCAACAGAAACACAACACTGCTTGAAAGCAGTATTATTTAGCTGTCTAATAGTTTGTAAGGTCGAGGTACCCCAGTTGATCTGCTTCATATTTTGAGGAAGAAATATCCCGCTGTACCCTCAGCGACTTTTATTTGTTTTATATCTATTGATGATTTTTTTTTAATAGTCGAAAGTTGGTACTGGATGTGTGGTTTTATTTACATTTGACTAGGATTTGACGCGGAATTTAGAGCTGTCTCTACTAATGCGTATTTATTCGATGGTTTTTCACCTACCTTTTGGCTCATTACTTGAAGAGGCAAATCGAAAACGGTTATTTTTTGTTTGCGAGGCAATACGATTATGGTAATCTGTATAAGCTTACCAATATTTTATATGACTATTCACTTGTCAAAAAAGAGATTAAATTATAATATCTAATATTATAGTTATATTTAAGTAATGTGTTTGTTAAAAATGAAAAGAGTTTAAATAGGAAAACTTTTCCATTTTCAGCCGATTACGTTGAAGTCTTAGTGCTAATTGGAGGCTTAGGTTTTTTAACTCTATTTATGTCTTTGTTTTTTCATTTCTTGTCAGTAAAAGTCGCTTAATTAATAATCGCGGAATCATAAAAGTTTGTTGTGGTGAGACGAGTAATATTAGGAATATTTAAACGTTAATTTAAATCGCAGATTTTGGTTAACATAGTAACGCAATTTTAGTTAATGAAAATCAATAATACCTAACACGGTTCTATCAAATGAGACACGGGTTTATTAAATATATTGGTTAATCAAAACAACTAAATTTAAGAATTTTCATAATTCCGCTCATTTCCTACTCATTATCATAAAAAATAAAACACGATTTGCGTATAAAAATTATTAGAACAAGGATAATCACAATGATATTTAAAAATGTTTAGAACAAGGAATACAATTAAAATGTAAATTTTTGCCATAATTTTTTTTTGCATCAATTCTCGCATAACGAGTCTTCATAATTCCGGTCAATATATATAATAGGTTTTAATTATAAAATAAACTTGTGGCAAATTAAAGAGTTACAATAATTTTAAATAGGAATACATTTAAAAATGCAGAAGGAATTATAAACGTTTGTAACAGGTTCCATAATGATCATTGCTGACCGTCATATCGGATTTCTGATGATGTCATACGATTTGACACTGGGGACAAGAGTAAATGGCAAACAACCATTAAGTTTAATGATAAAATTAAGTAGACGGAAAAAATCGGCCTATTGTAGTTACATATAGTCAAAATTCTGATTATAATCGTCATACGTAAGTAGCGTTTGCTTAATTATAATTAGTTATATGTCCGTCTCTATCAATTTAGAATATTCACATAATTTATTAAAACACTTTAAAATACTTTTTTTATTTTATTTTTATAGCATTGTCTAAAATTAATTTTGTATGCACGCTGTTTTTTTAAATTGTAAATATTTACTGTAATGCAGGAAATAAAAGGCTTTTTTTATTTTTATTTTATTTATTTTTATACGTCCGTCTCTATGAAAACAGTGGTGTTAAGAACGTGACTCTACATATGTTACTTTCGATAACAGAAATTTACCAATGTGTGTTTGTAACTTTGTAAACCACAATTATGAAGGTTTACGTTAGAATGTCATTACTAGCTAAAATATATGACAAAGCATGAGACGAAAGTACACATTGATTTTCCAATGTAGCAACTATAATATAATATAAATATTTGATACAATGTTAATGAAAACAGTTGTTTTAGTACATGGAAATAAGTGACTGTAAAAAACTTACAGTAGTTACTAATCCTGTTTCACAACAGCTTAAAAGCATTTTTTATTTTATTTTGAGGTGTACATGATATATTAAAGTGTATTTTTTTCCATTAATGGTCACAGATTCGAGCCTTTTTAGATAATTGTTTCTGGCCGAGGCGTTTGTTCTTGTTGATCTCCGTAAGGTTGAATTCGCGTTACGGATTTGTTAAGCTAAAATCCGACAGCTTATTACAACAGACATATTAACACTAATCAGAACTTGAATTAACACTTAATTTTATTTATCTGTCACACATTGCCTTTTTTACAACTCAATTTTAATTGTACTAAATATGCTTACTTTCTCTGTACTTATGTACAAGTATTATTAATGAAGAATTATATTTTTGAAATAAAATTTCTTTACGTACCGCTTGATTTAGGAAGTGAGGTGGTGAATGCGTGATGAGACCGTTACGAAAAGTGTGATCGGGCGAGGCGAACGGAAGTTGAGAGGGAGATATAAGTTAGACGGAGCTAAAGAAGTTTTACTTCAGTCGTGTGGTTTAAAGCACACTCGTTTTTTTTTTAATAATCTTTATTTTATTTTGAACTCTAGGGCCAATTAGCTAGGCTAATTAACAGAGAAAAATTGCCAGCGTCGGATTACGTCCTAGTTTTTCTAGGTGCTCTGAGGACTGATGATATGAAGTTTGATCTTTTTTAATAATAATGAATCCCGAAAATGTATGCACGAGCATAACGTTTCAACGACTACACCTAATAGGATAATATTTTTTTTTTGTGTCGTTTAATTTAATACGTCCTATATTGGTCGATTGTCGCGTAAAAACTTCTGAATGGATTTCTAATGAAACTTGTTTCTGATTTGAATTACATACCAGGATACCTTTTATCTCAAAATTCAGTAGTTTTTTTTGGATGAGAGGAAGAACGTCAAAATGTCAAATGAATAAAGTCAGAGATTATTTGACATCTATATATGTATGTAGATAAATGAATGTTTGTCTGTATGTCCTTTATAGATTCGTCTGGCAATATTGAAAGCAATTATCCCTAAAGAAGAAGAACTACAATCTAAACTATGCATTTGATTATGTCATGGCTTTCAGCAAAGTGTTGTGCATAAGCCCACAAAGGTTTCTGAGTTGGTACGACCAAAAAAATAAATAAAAATAAAGCGTAGCAAACGCGTGCAGGGTGCAGCTAGTAACATATATATTCCAAAAAATGTATTAAACCCAAATTCTCGAGACTTACTACACATTTAATAAAAATTCTACTTGTAATACTTACATTAATTTGCTTCTCATTCACTATATTAGTATAATTACAATACACATAATTAATTTACACCCTAATTAACGCTTAATTTAAATTAATATTTCAAGAATACCTTAATTGCTATTTATGTTACTCCAGTAACGAAGTTCCGTTTTTTGATACAAGAGTAAGTAAAAAACAAGTTATTTAAATTTTTCGATAAAAGATCGACCAGGTATTTTTTAGTTTTTTACTCAATTAAGTTTGTTTTACTTTTATTGATATAAAGTGTCTGAATGCTTTAAAACAATTAAGTATATTTTTTGTAATGAATTTGATTATTGATGTATTAATTTCATCGCATAATCCTTCACCTAATCAAATAAAGGCTATGGTTTGATGAACTTTTATACACAATTCTGTTGAGATATCTTAAAAGCAAAATTACCAAAGTTTTTTTTATTATACCAATATATTTACATATAGCTTGTTAGGTACTTATTCTGATAAAAAAGTTTACCGCTGTTTATTGTTAAGTTATTTTCAGTATTTATTGCAGACATTGTAAATTTAAGGAATGTTTTATTTGTTATAAAATAATATTACTAATTATTAAATTATTTCTTACGCGTTTGAAATAGTTGATAAACTTTTTCAATTAAAGAAGGCGTAAAATGATATAAAAAAAATTCAAGACTCGTTTCAAGATAAACGTAACTTGAAAAAATATTATATCACGAAAATCACATTAAATACTGCAGTTTCGATCATGCGCACTGCAAACAACAGCTGATCCCATAAACAACCAACCTTAGTCTGTGCCGAATCAGGCTGCATGAAGTAAAACAGGACGAAAATCCAGGCTGTGCCCAGAAAAAACAGAATCTTCACGTTACGCCTCATTTTAGCACAAATACGCACGCTATTTTAATACACACTTTTTTTTATAGAAGTAGCGTTATTTTTTTTTACGCGGGTTTTCGTTTTAAGCAGCGCGCGGCCGCGCTGTCGGCAGCGCCGTGCGTACTGGAGCGCTTGTCGGTCAGATTACGACTGTCAGCCTTTGCCGGTCATGCGCATATCGTTCCACAGAAATAGAACGAGCTTGCACAGTAGTGATAATGTGTTACATTGTTTTTTTTTTTGTCTTTAATAAAGCTGTCGTAGATAGTGAAAGTTCTACTTGCAAATTATTCGATATTACTTTTTTATGTTTAGTTTTTTTTTTTCAGATGTTGTATATCTGTAAAGATGTATTTGTTATCCGTGATTATTTATGTTGGTAAATTTTCAAAATAATGTCTTTTTATTAATAAATAAATAAATAATTAATTAAATAAATAATAAGTATAAGCTTCTTAATATGTGTAATAACGATATTTTATCAGTGTTTTTGTTTTGATTAGGATCACAGATGTTTATAAAATAAAGCTACTACTATCTACGCTACATTACACTTATTGCTTGATAACCTTTAACGAAGTTTTGTGGTTTAATATAATTTTATAATTGTTTGCTTTAATTATTATTACCTAATTATACATTAGTCATTACTATAATGATTCATTAAGGAAACTGTGTGTATTTTATTTTACCTATATGTATTTTCACATTTTTTTTAAAGTACCTAATTACTTTGAGTTAAATTGAGTTAAAATAATTGTGTTTGCTCGCTAACGTAAAAAAACTGACTTAAATAAAATGTTCACATACACATACATGTTACATATGTTAACATGTATATTTTTTAACCGTTTTCAAAAAAGGAGGAGGTTCTCAATTCGATTGTATTTTTTTTTATGTATGTTACTTCAGAACTTTTGACTGGGTAGACCGATTTCGATGATATTTTTATATCAAACGGTGTAGCGTGTCATGTAGTCCCGATCTAACCAGTACTTTTCGAGCTATATCTGATAAGTAATAATGTGACTTACTACTTTTTCGTCGACATATGTTGTATTATACCGCATAACTTTTCACTGAGTATACCGATTTTGATGATTCTTATTATAATCGAAAGTAGATACTTGTCTTGTAGTCTCATTTAATCCCACCAAAAACATTTTCATGTAAAATGTTGCCAAGACGAGATCATATGGCTGGCACTGTCAAAAAGTTATCAGATCTCATGTAGAGCCAAGCTTCTAACTCTACACGCCCTAACTCAACAAGCCCTAACTTCACAAACTCTACACCTTAGTCAAAATATGTGGCTTAGCTCTACATGAGATCTGATAACTTTTTGACAGTGCGAGCCATATGATCTCGTGTTGGCAACATTTTACATGAAAATGTTTTTGGTGGGATTTCACTTCTTTTTGTAAGTTGCTTATGACAATATTATAATTGCATTTTACCTCCGACACATTTTATACCATAAATATCATCCAATCTTTACCATTTTCGGTTTAAGCACGCTGTTTTTGATTTTATGTTGAACTGATATGCAAACAGTGACCTCCGCCAAAACTTAAATACCAAAATTACAAAATGTAAATTTTCGACATAAAATAATAACCGATTTTTATTTTTTATGTATTTTATTATTATTATTTATAACAAGGAGTAACAAGGAGTCCCTATATCAATTTTCAGACCTCTAGCATCAAAATTTGCGGAAGTCTCATACAAACTTCCATCCCCTAGTTTAAGGGGTTGGGGGGTAAAAGTTCCAAGTAATAGAATTTTTTTTGTTTATGTACTAATACTTGCTTACGTACCAAATTTCAGCTTTCTTAGACTTCAGGAAGTACTCTAAGAATTTTGATGATCATCAGTGAGTGACGAAATCGGGGTTTTTTAGATATCAATAAAATCTAAAGTTTTTTTTTTTTTATTTTTATTTTTTTTTTTTTTAAATATATAGACTAGCGCTTGACTGCGATCTCACCTGAAGGCAAGTGCAGATGCAGCCTAAGGTGGTGCGCGCTTGCCTAGAAGATGCCTATTCACTCTTGATTTAAAGATACCCAAGTTATAGTTCGTTGGAAAAACGGAAGCCGGAAGGGCATTCCAAATTTTTGCGGTGCGTATTAGGAACGAGGAAGCAAATCGTTTAGTGCGAGATCGTGGGATTTCAACCACATAGCGGTGCAGATTCATGCGATGCCTTGCGGTTCGGTGGTAGAAAGGTGATGGTGGAACCAAATTGTATAGTTCTAAAAAGTAAAGTATAAGAGCTATGCAATTGAAACTTTATATGTTTAATAAGTCCACTAATGACATCATATCCTGAAAATTTTGTTTATCTAGTATAATCCAAAGCCAAGTTATGAGGGTTCAAAAAAGCGACGAAGCGCTTCGAGAAAAGATAGGTAGTGCTTTTCGTTTTTTTTTTTTGGATCGTCTTGGCACTACCGTGCCCCCAGATTCTAATTGAGATCTGATGACTACTTTTTGAGTATTCTTTGATACCGCGTATTTACTTGACTATTTTTACGTGTACGTACGTTGTATTACTTGTCGATGTAATTGAACTCGTGTTTTTTTTGTCGATTGCAAGTAATATAAATATTAATATAAAATAATATATAATTATTATATAATATACTTTTTTACTTTTTAGTAACCCGTGAATATCAAATCACTTGAAATTCAACAAATTCCTACAATTTAATAAACAAATTATTTATACAAAAAAAAACGCGATAAATAAACGAAACGTATCTTGGCAACAGTGGACAAAGAACTTGCCAAAAAAACCCGGACTTTTGTTATTGTCTTCAATATTGACAAAACTTTACGCGAGTGTTAATAACACTTTTTTTTTATTTTGACACCTCGGGTTTGACTTCTTTGTGTTTTTTGTCGTTTTTGTTTTACAAATATACACCAAGAAGATAATGTTTGTTCTATGTGTATATGTTACACTAATCGTGACTTCACCCGTGTTTATTTTAATATCACGATAGTCAGTCAATCAGTTAGTCAATTTAGCCTATAGCAGTCAACATCTGGACATAGGTCTCCCCAAGTTCGCGCCAGATATCCTGGTTTTCCGCAATCCTTACCTAGCCTACAACGGCAATCTTAAGTAGATCGTCGGTCTAGTGGTAATACTGCTTTTGCCAACACGCGGTCTCCACTCCAGGACAATATAGAAATATTTGTACAAACACAAATATCCGGCCCGCTCAGAGACACACATTAATACAAAATCTGCTTTTTCAGTCAGTCAAAGTTGTTTCAAAATTAAAGCCGTCACATATATATTTTGAATAATTAATTTACAAAAACATAAGCAATACTATTTTTTTTAGTTGCGGATGCTATAAAATGATATATAACTTAAGTGGAGTAATTGTGAGGTTTTTTTTGTAAAAAGGGAGAAAAACATCTTGGTTGGCGGTGCGGTGCGGTGCGGTGCGGTGCGGTGCGGTGCGGTGCGGTGCGGTGCGGTGCGGTGCGGTGCGGTGCGGTGCGGTGCGGTGCGGTGCGGTGCGGTGCGGTGCGGTGCGGTGCGGTGCGGTGCGGTGCGGTGCGGTGCGGTGCGGTGCGCGCTATGCGAATAGAACTGTGTTATTACCATGAGTCATTGTTGATAACTGTGACATCAGTCATGGAAGCCCATAATATGACAAGTATATATATTTAAGATAATTGCTTTTGGTTTTACAGGCATCTAGGTAATCACTTGTCATAAGGTACGGTACGCTTGTTTGCCAACCTAGTTTAATAAAAAAAAAAAAAAATGGTATAAGCGACAAAGGCATATAAAGAAGCTATTGGTGAAGCGATTTTTTTATAGGATATTCGGTTCAGCTTGCGTAAAACTTTAATTTATTATTTATTTACGCACGCTGATAATGTGTACCGACGTATATATTATAAATGTACCATTTATAATATCACACAATCAAACGAGATTAAGAGAAAAGTTTCTGTATATATTTTAATATGTATACCTACATATATATTGTGAAGAATTTATAATAAATGTCTATATATATACTCATCGAGAACAACGCTTGTAAACTTACTAAATAACTTTCACAGTTTTCATTAGTACCTACTCTAACCGACAAAAATTAAAAAAAAAAACTACATATTCACATATCTTGTTTGTTGAAGAAGGTTATGATGATATATAATTTTCAAGTCACTATGTCTACGTACTTCCGTATTTTTGAAGAATTCGTATTTTACTTACCTATTGCCCCATTCCCTTATAAAAGGTCTACTAGCGAAACGATCCGGTTTTGGTGGTTGGTGGTTGGTGGGGGTTGAATACAATGACCTTAGACTTTAGATCAAAGAAAAATCATTATGTGCATGAAATGCTTAGTGTAACTAAGGTATTTAATTAATTAAAAAAAATTAAACTTATTATTAAAACAATCAATTATTATAAATCGCTGTCTTGTAAAGAGTTCTGACTACTTAATAGCAGTATCATACGGCACTAATCTTCTATAAGGCTGAGCCGGTTGAGATATTTACCCAGTCGGGCTCGGGCAACTGTAGATTTTCGGTAAGTTTTTTACTGTGACTTCCCTCTATAGATATATACTTTCTGAGTATATCGTAGACAGACAGACGCAGCAGTGGTCTTTGTAGTATAATATGTTGTGACAATGTGAAGAGTAACCAATAGAGCTGCCAAACTTTTAAAATAAACATCCTTAAATCGATGAATCAAGTACCTTAGAGACCAAATCATAGAAGTCTCTAAATGTCCCACTGTGCTTTATTTACCAAGGAATAGTTGGTGAAAATAACTACCAGAATATAAACAATGTTGAGAATCACGTATTATTTTTTAATTTTTAAAATAAACCTTGTGAATATCAATATACGTATTATATAGGTGTATTTCTATAAAATAGTTTGGAAATTAAATTAACAATGTTGATATGAAAAGTCATAGACGTAATATACTAAAATTATGTCCATGTAAAAAGTATAACATACTTATCGCCATCTAGTGTTAAATTTTATAACAACTTCGAACTGTTTAAACTAACAGTAATGAAACGTTTCATCTACTAGTTAGTAGGTGGCGCTTAACAGTAAATTCCCATTGAAAATAATAATAGAGCACCACATTTTTGAAAATTCTTACGTTATTTTAAAATATTTTTATAATTTATTGTATTTTTACAATTATTATGCATTCCAATGTTCTTTGTTTAATAATATTTAGAGAAATAGAAACGAAGAACAGAGATTTTATTATCACATTTTTTATACCAACGTATTAAGTACCTACATACTGATATATCCTATGTATTCATTTGTAGGTCATATTTGTAAGGACTGAAGTACAAAATTACTATAACTTTTAAGTGGAACCTCTGAGATTTAATTTCAAAAAGTTTAGCTCACTTCAAATAAGGTGGAGTGGAAATTTAATTATACGGCCCTCAGTAATACCTACTGACACATGAGACGTATACATACTACCGAATATTTTAATCAAATTAAACTGGTATACCCTATATATGTATATTCTTAATAATTAAACTAATAAAAAATATATATGTTATCTTTTAATAATTATAAACATTACTGTAACTAGGTTTAATTTATTTTTATTGTTTTTAATATTTACCTAACATTATGTATAAAGCTATTGTATTTAAAACATTCGATTATCTGAACATTTTTGACTATTTATCTGATTTTTTTTTTTAAAACCGAAATTCTTAGGACAACAATTAGTCCAGTTTATCGAGTCTCATCTATATTAGGAATATATGTACGAGTATTATTACTATGACATATAATTTACGCGTCTATTCTTTATTTAAACTAAAATATTGTTATTCTATATTTAGCTTATTTGCTAATTCTTAGAATACTTATTCAATAAATTAATTAATTAATCCATAAAATTACGGCACAAAAATAATTTCTTAATCCACTGCAATTTTTACATTCCCAGGTAGAGAATGAGAGAGAACATGGTGAAAATGAAAAATATATGATTAACTTTTATCTGTACGATTTTTATTTTTGTGTTACCCACAATTAGGAATTCTAAACATTTTTGAATATCATATCAAAAATTGACCGCTCCAGCGGGATTCGAACCCGCGTCTTCGACATACCGTGTCGACGCTCTAGCCAATTAAGCTATGGAACGATATACTCGCCAGAGCGAAACTTTTGATATGATGATTTTTACTTTCGGTTTAAGCGAACCGTGGCGCCGTCTATAGTGAGTTCTTTACAGAGACTCGTAACTATTCAAAGTTTCATATTACAATGAAAATCTTTGACAGGAGACGACACCATGCTATTTTTAATATGTACGATTTTTATTTTTGTGTTACCCACAATTAGGAATTCTAAACATTTTTGAATATCATATCAAAAATTGACCGCTCCAGCGGGATTCGAACCCGCGTCTTCGACATACCGTGTCGACGCTCTAGCCAATTAAGCTATGGAACGATATACTCGCCAGAGCGAAACTTTTGATATGATGATTTTTACTTTCGGTTTAAGCGAACCGTGGCGCCGTCTATAGTGAGTTCTTTACAGAGACTCGTAACTATTCAAAGTTTCATATTACAATGAAAATCTTTGACAGGAGACGACACCATGCTATTTTTAATATGTACGATTTTTATTTTTGTGTTACCCACAATTAGGAATTCTAAACATTTTTGAATATCATATCAAAAATTGACCGCTCCAGCGGGATTCGAACCCGCGTCTTCGACATACCGTGTCGACGCTCTAGCCAATTAAGCTATGGAACGATATACTCGCCAGAGCGAAACTTTTGATATGATGATTTTTACTTTCGGTTTAAGCGAACCGTGGCGCCGTCTATAGTGAGTTCTTTACAGAGACTCGTAACTATTCAAAGTTTCATATTACAATGAAAATCTTTGACAGGAGACGACACCATGCTATTTTTAATATGTACGATTTTTATTTTTGTGTTACCCACAATTAGGAATTCTAAACATTTTTGAATATCATATCAAAAATTGACCGCTCCAGCGGGATTCGAACCCGCGTCTTCGACATACCGTGTCGACGCTCTAGCCAATTAAGCTATGGAACGATATACTCGCCAGAGCGAAACTTTTGATATGATGATTTTTACTTTCGGTTTAAGCGAACCGTGGCGCCGTCTATAGTGAGTTCTTTACAGAGACTCGTAACTATTCAAAGTTTCATATTACAATGAAAATCTTTGACAGGAGACGACACCATGCTATTTTTAATATGTACGATTTTTATTTTTGTGTTACCCACAATTAGGAATTCTAAACATTTTTGAATATCATATCAAAAATTGACCGCTCCAGCGGGATTCGAACCCGCGTCTTCGACATACCGTGTCGACGCTCTAGCCAATTAAGCTATGGAACGATATACTCGCCAGAGCGAAACTTTTGATATGATGATTTTTACTTTCGGTTTAAGCGAACCGTGGCGCCGTCTATAGTGAGTTCTTTACAGAGACTCGTAACTATTCAAAGTTTCATATTACAATGAAAATCTTTGACAGGAGACGACACCATGCTATTTTTAATATGTACGATTTTTATTTTTGTGTTACCCACAATTAGGAATTCTAAACATTTTTGAATATCATATCAAAAATTGTGGTAATGTGTGTGTGGTGTGTGGTAAATGGCTAATTGTGGGTAACACAAAAATAAAAATCGTACATATTAAAAATAGCATGGTGTCGTCTCCTGTCAAAGATTTTCATTGTAATATGAAACTTTGAATAGTTACGAGTCTCTGTAAAGAACTCACTATAGACGGCGCCACGGTTCGCTTAAACCGAAAGTAAAAATCATCATATCAAAAGTTTCGCTCTGGCGAGTATATCGTTCCATAGCTTAATTGGCTAGAGCGTCGACACGGTATGTCGAAGACGCGGGTTCGAATCCCGCTGGAGCGGTCAATTTTTGATATGATATTCAAAAATGTTTAGAATTCCTAATTGTGGGTAACACAAAAATAAAAATCGTACATATTAAAAATAGCATGGTGTCGTCTCCTGTCAAAGATTTTCATTGTAATATGAAACTTTGAATAGTTACGAGTCTCTGTAAAGAACTCACTATAGACGGCGCCACGGTTCGCTTAAACCGAAAGTAAAAATCATCATATCAAAAGTTTCGCTCTGGCGAGTATATCGTTCCATAGCTTAATTGGCTAGAGCGTCGACACGGTATGTCGAAGACGCGGGTTCGAATCCCGCTGGAGCGGTCAATTTTTGATATGATATTCAAAAATAACTTTTATCTGTTGGAGCGTTATCTGTTTGATAGCTTTAATGGCAACGGGTAAAACTGGCCCTAAATCGTGTAAAAGTTTAAACAACGAGCAAAATATAAAACAAATTGAAATTCATTACAAACCGCCTGAAACAAACCAGCCGAAAAATAAATTCGATTTTTAAATAGGAATATGCCAATTAACTTTGAAACGAGCGAAATCGAGCTAAAAATTATTCAGTCCATGAACAATTTCATTGCGTTAGTTTAAAAAAAAAAAAATACAAAATTTGTTTTTCGAACGTTTTCCCACCGTTCGTTCATTCATCCAATTCGTTCCTAGCTCCCCTGAGTTCGAGCTGCGAGCAGAAATCGCGTGAACCCCGTCGGGAGCGTACGTCCCGATTTCGTATGACAGCTCTCGAACTTACTTCGATAAAAATTTTCAGTTTTTGTTATTAATTCCGCTTTTGTGATATGGATTGATAGCTGCTGAGCATTATTTTTATCGGTAAGATTTTCATTTACAGTATTATTAGGTATATAGTATGAATTTAAACTAAACTTTCAAGTGATTCTGAATTATCTATATTTTTTTTTACAATATTTTATTCGCATGTCCTCAAAATAATCCAAGTAATTCAAATTATACGCCCGAAACGTGCATCGTAAAATTAAAAATATATATATTTTCGGTTTATTTACGATTACGAAAGTTACTTTGATGTCTTTAACCTAATTAATTTAAACGGTAGTGTTTGAAGTAAGTCTTACCGAAATAAAAAGAGAATGAAATTCTCAGTGAGAATAATTTTTGTGTAAATTTCGTGAATATGTTGTTGCAATATCTTCATTTTTAAATTGACTGAACATATTTTTCTTGAATGAATTAAAAGTTGACAATTTATTACGTTATGCAAAGGTATAAAACAGTTTAAATCACAAATCTGTTTTACTGCTAAATTGCTGCGAATATAATAAAAACTTCTGTTAATAAGTTAATCTGTTACGTTATAATGAAACAAAAAATATATTTAGAAACAACTTGATCAAGTTACCAATAAATATTGGAAATCACTAGTTCCTTTACAACAATGACTAGAACCAAAAAATGGGCATTACATTTACATCACTACTTCTATTTGAAATTTATTCATAACAAATAATTTAATGAAGAATTCTTCTAATAAATTAAGTTCTTAATATAAATAAAAGTAATAAGTTATTTAATTAATCGTAATGAAATTTGGAAGTAACTGTTTACCGCAGATATGCTCGTGAACTGCGGGCTCCCAAATAAACTCCGTAGCGTTCTAAACAGGGTCTAATATTGCACGAATGTTTATGACGGTATGCTGTTAATCCTAGAACGGGAAGGCAATAATGCGACTAGACATAATGTGACTGCATATAATGTGACAAGATGCAATGTCATACACGTAATATAATTAGTTATGATGTAACTACTCGTAGATATTTTCTAGACTTCAAGTATGACGAGACAAGATTACTTGTCTGTAACTGACGACTGTGTATGTATGTTTAAGATATTCATTTTTTAAGTAAGACTTCTTTACGCACGCGTGACTTGGGGAGTAAGCTGGTGAATGCGTGACGAGTGCGTCACGAAAAGTGTGATCGGGCGAGGCGAATGAAAGCTGAGAGCGAGATATATGTTAGTGAAGATAGAAAGAGAGAGAGTTACATTTCGTGTATTACTGTAGGGGCAACTAGAGAAGTTTTACTTCAGTCGTCTGGCCTAAAGCACACTCGTTTTTTATTTATTGAAGTTAACTACTTATGAAACGATATAAAAAATCCCGTGGTATGAAAAAAATATGGGCAGTGAATTCGTGCCAAACATTGAGAGTGAGATTTTACCGCGAAACGTCTCTCGCGAGAAAGGAATATATTATCACGATAATCGCCCTTCAGGAGTTAACTCCAGTCGGATCTAATACATAATTTTTTTTAATTTTAGAATCAAGATTTTTTCACTGCTCTGCTTTGCGTTGCTCTTTATGGCTGTGATTGCTGGACATAGTATGGAAGGAAAGAAATTATTTTTCATGTAGGAAGAAATAATAAAATAAATAAACACTCCACAGTCAACAGGCCCCAGTAAGATTTTCTCCTGTCAGGGGTCCGGAAACACAATACACAAGCACAAACGCCCAAACCCCGACAAACATCTACATGTCCAATAAAAATGTCTGTGTGGAGCGGGATAGAACTCGCGATCATCATCGCAACAGCCAGTGCTGTGACCGCTGCCCCAACGCGTCGTCAAAAAGTTAGGATAGGAGCTTAGTCTACTATGCTACTCCACTGCGGGTTGGCGGAGGATTTCACTACTAATCGAGAAACCGCTTTGGCGCAACGGTTACAGCCATGGATTGTACCTGTTGCGCTGGCGGTTGCGGGTTCGATCCCTGCACATGTCAACCGTGGTCTGGGTGTTTGTGCAGTCCTTGTGGGTCTCCCCACCGTGCCTCGGAGAGCACGCTAAGCCGTCGGTCCCGGTTGTTATCATGTACACTTGATAGCGATCGTTACTAGTAGTAGGGAATATATCCGCCAACCCGCATTGGTTGCTGTGTGGCTACGGCACTAAAGAATTTAGCCACCCCCTCTCTTCCCGTGGGTGTCGTAAGAGGCGACTAAGGGATAACAAGGTTCCACAACTACCTTGGAATAACCATCCAACTGCTGGCTTTGAAATACACAGGCCGAAGACGGGCAGCAGCGTCTTCGGTGCGACAAAGCCAGTACTGCGGTCACCAACCCGCCTGCCCAGCGTGGTGACTATGGGCAAAACACATGAGTTCACGTTATTTTTGGCGTCAACTTGTGGAGGCCTATGTCCAGCAGTGGACTGTATAGGCTGTAATGATGAACCCGCATTGGAGCAGCGTGGTGGATTAATTAGCTCTGATCCTTCTCCTACATGGGGAAAGAGGCCTATGCCCAGTAGTGGGATATTGCTGGCTGAAGCGAATCGAGAAACCATCACTATCAAATTTTTGTGATAACAACCGGGACCGACAATTTTGCGTGCTTTCCGAGGTTATGTTTTAACTTTCTACGACATTTAGCTACTGTTTCGATATTACCTGTTGTAGTATTATTATTTATCTATAAATACAAAAATGATTGTTTGTTTGTATGTCCTTTATAAAACCGTAAATTATGCATTTGATAATATCATGATTTTAAGCAAAGTGTTACGCATGAGCCCACAAACGTTTCTGAGTTGGTACGACTAAAAAAAAGCGTAGTAACACGGGCAGGGTTACAGCTAGTAATCTATATTTATTAAAACAAAATAAAATATACATTTTTTTTTTAAATATAGTAACCTAATCTCTATCTTATGAGTAAATCGATATCTTTAAATACGGCATAAGTCATACATAACTTAAACATACGAAAATAATCACGAGGCGCGAATCATACCCATGATCCAAGAACGAAAAGTAGTTTCACTGGCTAGAGGCTACCTTCGCCAGTGGTCTAGTTAAACTTATATTATTTTATTTAAATATATATATATATATGTCTATCGTATGTTTAAGTTCTGTATGACTTATGCCGTATTTAAAGATATCGATTTACTCATAAGATAGAGATTAGGTTACTATATATATATATATATATATATATGGGCAACTTTAGTCACTAGAATAGTAGTTAATCGTCAAAAACTTTTCATTGTCTGATGTAAATAATGTTAGATAATATCCTAAACATATTCTATAAGGCAATTTCTATAACGCTTCGGGGATTAATGTGTTTAGGTACTTTATAGACGTGGCTTAAAACTGTTGTGAAATTTAATCTCGTTGATAAACTCTTTATTAGCCAGTATTGTTCATGTATAGGGACAAACTGTAGAGTAATTGAACTGTATCTAATTATCCAAAAATATACATATATTTATAATTAATTCCAATAACAGTGTGTTTGTGCAATTCTCACACAGCAGAAGCGAAACTTCTATAAATTCATATGTATTTATTCTTTATCGCGACGCAATTTCGTTTCATCTGAAAGATAAATTTTATTTATTTATTTATTTATTTTATTTTCTTACATCTAATATTACAGGCATAACCCAATTCATTAGACATAGTAAAGGAGACAAAAAGCAAAAGGAAAAAAAATTAAACTACAATTAAAAAAGAATTAGCTGACTTGAACATAATACTAAAAATAAAACAATGTAACATTAATAAATGTAAAAACATTAAAGTCATTTCTCATAACATATTATATACAAAGTAACTTTTGCGAATTCACTCCATGAACAAGAAAAAAGGTCTTGTGTGTCAGCCACTTTAATTAAATTAATTAAAATGTTTACTTTGTTATTATATTAAGACATCAAAAAAAATGGACTAGGAACTGACTGAAAATGGGCTAGGAATTTTTTTTAGGCGGAACGTGATCTACAACTACAGAACTCCCCCCCCCCCCTTTGAAGGAACGCCGTTAGGATTTGAACACCTTATATATAGAACATGCTGACTTACAAATATACGTACGTATATATATATATATGTATATATATATATAGCTACGTGACGTGAGGTTTGTGCCTCAAAAATATTTTTTTAAACCGGAATAAGTTGTCCAAATTATTTCGTTAAAACAAATGAAAATATATTTTTAGCTTTATCACTTAGCTTTACAACGTGACCTTCATCGGAACCAATAAATGGGGTGTAGTGAAAGAATGCGTTGCTGGTAGTGCACGGGGTTCAGTTGTTTTATTTATATGAGGGAGAGTGCATCTGACGGCCGTGGGGCGAGGGATACAGATCACTTGATACACTAGCTACTTACTCGCGACTTTGTTCGATTATAATCATTTCGATTCTAATATCGAATTCAATTTGGTATTTAAATATTTATGATGCGTTATTCTTAGACAATAATGCCTCTGATTAATTAATTACCTGTATGTATGCATCATCCTAGAATATGTATTATTAAGTGGCGAATATAATTAACTTCAAACTTTGAAAAAACTTGTGGAAATACAAGAAAATCTAAAATATTTAAACGCTTGAGACTTTTGACCCTGATTTCCACGTCTATGTCCACCACCACGACCGCGACCATTTTCATGATCATGACCATAATCAAAAAACATTACTATGACTATGAACAATAACTGCGATTATGACTAATTAAGAATAAGACTCGGATTTATACGCAACACAAAAGTAATTACAATACGTGGTCAGGTTCAGAATCCCTCTTGTATAATTAATATGAAATTATCGCGTTTAAAACACAATTTTCCGCGTTCTGTACAAATAACGAATTACTTCTTCAATGAATAAGCTTCATTTTAACTTAAAACAATTATTTTTATATCTCTAGTACTTTTTACAACATCAATTCAATGAGACTTGATAATGAGGAAAGTACAAATGTCAGTAATCCGGCCCTTACATAAGCCTATTAATGTCCAACAGACGTAAAATCCTTCTTTTCTAACGGGAGATTAGAGTTTTTCTCTTTGAATTTACAAAAAAATACACTTATTTCGTTATAAGACTGCTTTTAGTAGACATTGCAGTATTTATTACGTTACAAAGTAATATTTCCTTTATAGAGTAAAGTACTCGTGTGTATAATAAAATCTCACAAACAATTTTATATAGCGGTGAAATAAAATTGAAAATCGACTTTCATAGTCAAAGAATATTACTTTTAAATTTTGTACAAGATTAAATAAATTTTATCATTTACTAGCTGACCCGGCGAACTTCGTATCGCCTAACACAAACTTTATCGTATGGTATTAAAGTTCAAATTGACTTTTAAGTATTATCACAAATCTTTTGTATGGGAGTATAGAAAAGTGTTGTTTTTAGACTTTTTCAGGAAATTTAATTTTTTTTTTTTTAGAATTTTTCTCTCCGTAAGAACCATCCTCGTACTTCAAGGAATATTTTAAAAAAAGAATTAGCGAAATCGGTCCAACCGTTCTCGAGTTTTGCGCTTAGCAACACATTCAGCGACTCATTTTTATATTATAGATAGATATGTGTGCTTAGTAACGCTTACTTCCGTATAGTAAATTAATGTATTTAATGTCGAAATTACTTTTTTAAAGAGTAACGATTGAGTTTTAAGCGAATTATTTTCAGCAGGATCTCATCGTCATCTATATTTCAGGTTGCTCATTACTATGCGATGACGAATGACGATTTCAAAACGTAAAAGTAAATTTAAAACCAAAAATCAGTTATCTCTATTCTGACTCAGCATTGTACTATGAGTCTCACTCAAACGAATCTAATTCACCTAAATATCCTCATAATAGTAAGTAAAATTATGAGTCCCCACTTGATTGAAATACAGATTCTGCAAAAAATCTTTTACTGTAAACTTCTACGACAAGTTAAGTCCTGGAAACATACATGTACAGAATATAGCTTAATTATAATGAAACAATTTTGTAGGACCTAGTGTCCATCCATCCTAGTCCTCCCGTGACCATGGTTGCTGTAAAGTATCCGAAACGTCGGGCATTTAAAAAAAAAAAATAAACCGCGATAAAATCCGAAAAAAGGTGTTTCAATATAATAAGTGAAAATCGCGTAAATATTAGAAAATAATATAATTTAATTTTATGTAGATATTAATATGGAAAATTATAATGTGTGTGGTACAAAAAGTCACATGAAAAAAATAAAAACATATAATATATAATAAAGGAAGACTCCTAATTTTAGAATGATCATAGGGCCTTGTTATTTTTTATGAAAAATACTTATAATATCAATATCGATATTTACACTCATAGTATTTAAGTTATTTGGCTAATGAAATATAGCTTTTAGCCTCAGCGCTATCTCACACACTACGGAATGCGTCAGGCACTGACTTCAAACTTCAAACAGATGAGTGGACAAAGTCTAAAGAATATCTATAATTTGTTTTATCTTCACTAAACTGTAATTCAGTTATTTTTTTTTTATATTTTCTTATTTATTATATCACATACGAATAAGGGTATTTAAGTTACGATAAATCGTTATCTTACGATAATCGTAACGTTATCCCCTAAGCACTTAATAGTTGAGAAATGTTTTGATTTATACATAAAAAAATAAATAATTAGAAGCACACTATCAGCCTATAATTCTTTTAATTCCTTAAGCTTGCACGATATTCTATCATCTTGACATAGGCTTTAGCGATTCATATTTCTTTAACAATGTTATATATGTCAGTGAATATATTTAAAGCAATCATATCAGCATTATAATAAAACCTTGAAAAAAAATGACGATCACACTTTTTGTAACGCTCTCGTCACGCATTCACCAGCTTACTCTCCGAGTCAAGCGTGCGTAAAGAAATATTACTTCGAAAATCTTTGTTTTGTGACAACGTGTTTTGTAAGCTTGCCTCAAAGAAAGAAGTGTGAGGAATTAAAATTATTACCGACGTTACGTGTCGCGTATTACAGAATTATGGTGATATTTTTCTAACTTTAAAATTAATAAAAAATTTAAGAGTATGGATATTTTTAATCTAGATAATTCACAGACCCCATACATCGCATAGATGTAATTTTTTTATACAGACAAATCTCACTCCATTACACAAATCAGTATGGAGGTGTCTGCGATTAAATTGCACGAAAAAACTTAAATGTTTCATTTTGTTAATACAGCTTTGCACTCGCGACTTTGTTTTATTTGATTAAAATGTTCTTACCTTTGCTTTATAATTATTGTTTCATTTCGTAATTATAAATATAACCTTATATTTATGAGATCACTGCAGGAAATATCTTCGATTGGAGAATTACCATGACGTTACGGTCGACGAGATTAGACGACCAGATTAATAATACACTTTATTGTACACCAAAAACAGAAATAGTACATAGCAAAGAGAGAAAGATTTCAAAAATATATCGTTAGGTACAAAAGGCCGCCTTATCGCTAAAGAGCGATCTCTTCTAGGCAACCTTAGGGCAAAGGAAATGGTATATATTTGCAATTTAATAATCTGTCGTATACAATAACACTTATAATTATTTTCATATAAATTATTAATTAATGTAACAAATATAAGGAACTAGTTTCTATTACGTACGTTACATTCATATTTTGAATAAGATACCAAATGAGACTATAGGCTAAAAATAATTTTTAATAAAAACAAAAACCGACTTCAAAAAGGAAACTAAAAAGTGAAAAATAAATTTACTTAGTACAAAGTAATTCGTATTTTGATTTAGTTAATCAGAAATGATTAAATAAATATTTTATAATTTTGAAGTCGGTGCCAAGTAAAACAATAACTACTCTAGTATCTACTCGTAAGTTGTATTCAGTTTTCTCTCATAATTTGTTTCATTGACTATTAGGTTGAATACTGTTATTATTCTGTTATATTAAAATATTTAGTTCTTAAGTTGTGAATTGTAAATATGTATAATATTTTGTATAAATAAAATTATATCGTATTTTCTGTTATTGTTTTGACATATCTAATAATATTTTTTGTACTTGTTTGTTGTGTGTGTGTGTTGTTTGTATTTGTTATTGTAGCCAGGTTGTTGTAGTATTTACTTGGCACCAACTTCAAAATTATAAAATATTTATTTAATCATTTCTGATTAACTAAATTAAAATACGAATTACTTTGTACTAAGTAAATTTATTTTTCACTTTTTAGTTTCCTTTTTGAAGTCGGTTTTTGTTTTTATTAAAAATTATTTTATTTTACAATTTTTAGTGATGGGTAGACCTAACAAGAATGCTTTTTCTCTTATGTCGGGGGTTCGGAAACATACACAATACACAAGCACAAACACCCAGATCATGACAAACATTTATATGGCCAATACAAATGTCTGTCGTGCGCGGGGATTGAACCCACTAACGCCAGCGCAACAGCCGGTGCTGTGACCGCTGTGCTAACGCGTCGACATACTATGAGTAAAGTTCGCTATCAGGTGTACGTAATAACAACCGGGACTGACAGCCTAGCGTGTAGCGAGGCTAGGTTGGGAGAACCACAAGGATTAACAACTAGACTGAAAATAAATGTTTGTATAAACATAAATATCCACTCCGAGCGGGAATAGAACCCGCGACCGTCGGTGTTTAGGCGCCGCTGACACGGCACATGCACCATTATATCAAAGCGGTCGTCAAACAGCAAAAGGTAACTGCTGTAAATTGTTGAGAAATTCCCTCGAGTGTTTATGGGCTCCATCATCAAACCTGGTCCTGCGACACAGATGATCACACAGCAGGTAATTGCTATAAATCGTTGAAAAGTTCCCTCGACTATCTTTCGTCTCCATCATCAGACTTTAATGGCACTTGTAACTCATATAGGTGCAAAGTTCTCATCAATAGAAACGAATTAAGTTCAAACAGCAGGTAATTGCTATAAATCGTTGAAAAGTTCCCTCGACTATCTTTCGTCTCCATCATCAGACTTTAATGGCACTTGTAACTCATATAGGTGCAAAGTTCTCATCAATAGAAACGAATTAAGTTCAAAAAGAAGGTAATTGCTATAAATTGTTGAAGAGTTCCTTCGACTATCTTTCTTCTCCATCATCAGATCGACTCCAGACCTTTATTAAATAGTAGTGCTTTATAGTGCTTAATGAAAACATGATTAAATTTACTAGTCACCCTTACGATTTTTGAAAGTTTCCCTCGATTTCTCTGGGATCCCATCATCAGATCCTGGTTTCCTTATCATGGTACGAAACTATGAATATCTCCTTTCCAAAAAAAAAAAGAATTATCAAAATCGGTTCATAAACGAAGAAGTTATCTCCGAACATACATAAAAAAAATATATATATACGGTCGAATTGAGTAACCTCCTCCTTTTTTTGAAGTCGGTTAATAAAAGGAGACAAAACATTTCATTTATTATAATTTGAGGGGTTTCAAAATTTAACGCGGAAGAAATTGTGGAAAAGGTTTTGTCTATATATAAGTTTAATTAAAGACATTTTTTTTTACAATTTCATGTTTTTTATTATCATAACTTAGGTTTTAAAGTATTCATAAATATTAGAAATGTGTTCTTAAATTTAGTAAGTCAATTCTTTATAAGTGACATCGCAACTGGTACACAGAGTAAGTTCCGCAGCTAATTCGAACACTTAAGAAAAGTTTGACTCCTCATACGTATCTGAATTATTGCTTAAGTTTTAAACAATGACAACACAAAGACCAAGTCTAGATATAAATTAGGTGGCCTGGAAGCTATCGAGAGGTAAGGCCTTATTGTACAGTTATCTTGTTTATTTACTTTTTTAATAAACAAAAAAAACTTATCTAACAGTAAGTTTTATCTGTACAAATAATTAAATTCTTTAAAAATATGTACAATGAAAGATAAAGGTACGTATACAGGATGTTCGACTCCTAACTATGTGCCTTCAAATGGCGGGTTCTGTAGGTGTAATTGATCACGTTATCATCATTCAGAAGTCAAACACTTATCAGATTTTACCTAACACTTAATTTTTTTCGCATCCTCTTTATTAAATGTTAAAACGTTAATAAAATCACACCGATAATCAAGAGAGCGTACACACAGTTGCCAACCAGACGGAACATTGTCCAATTAACGCGTAATTATTACCGCTTGACACTGTCGATATGCCGTGAAAGCTATTATTTGTGATATCACTGTGCGTAAAAACTGTTACGCCGTTTGAGTTGTTAATTTGTATAAAAAAACGTCAAAACGAAGTATCGAGTAGACTAAAATTGACACCGATTTTGTCATGTTATTTTTGTCATACTTCCTTAAATATTCCTATCTAAATAAAAATAAATGAATGAAAATGAATTGCCAAGCGCAAAAATCGAGAACAGCTGAACTAATTCTGCAGATTTTTTTTTGTTTTTCAATAATTGTAAAAGGCTTTTATAGACAGAAAAATTAACAAAACGTAGAAGCGCAGAATATTGTCTAAATTCAGAAAACATTACAATTATCTAAACTTTGCGTTTGACAGTTCGTAGTATAGGACAACGTCTGTCTCGTCAGCTTTTTAGAAATATAATTTTAGTTCCTGTTAACTAAAATAATAGCTTAATTGCATTCTTACATTACACATTAATATTGATAGTTTCCACTTAAGTAAAATTTGTGTTTAAAGTTTTTCTACGTCAATAAAATAAATAATTTGCGTTCTTGAGTTTATTGTTATTTTGAATATATATATATATATATATATATATATATAATAATCTTATAGTAATTAAATTTCTTAAGATAAAATTAAACTCCTTAAACCCTTACTCTTAAAAATGTTAATAAACAGCTGCTATATCTGGAAGTGCTATATTTACAGTATGGTACAAAAGAAAGGTAACTTACAATGAATCAATTTGCCAAAAATTCCCAAGAATTTCTAAAAATATTTACAATCTATCACCGATGTTTAGTGAATGTCATGTATGTCTATTACTGAGTTCGCTTGTAACTTATATTTAAGTAAAACTGTAAAAGTTATTCATAGTTCCCATAATCGTTTGAAATAAAAGCTTAAAATTGTTTTTATTACCAGTCGGGTGAAAGATTTATTTCAACAAATTGTAGCATAACTTTGACGAATGCTAATGACGGATTTGCATGTCTAAGACCTTTTAGTGCAAAATACCGCAATTTTAAATTTATACATTACTAATGACTTCGTCAAACAGGATGATATTTTCCAGATTTTAAAGTGTAAAATCAATTTCCTTACGCAATGTTTACCTGTGTTTACCTGCCATACTTATGTGCAAAATAGTTTTTATTATGTAAATACTTTCATGTATTTTTGTGATTAACATTTTAAACAGTTTTAGTCCTAAGTTTTAAGATAAAGAGATAAAAGTGTATTATTTTATTTATTTATTAGGAAGACATTATAAGTTTTGATGTACAAATAATAAACTGTACTAAATATATATGTAATATAATAATAATAATAACGTTTCAAATTTCTTGGTGATTCCCATGAACGCTATCTTCGTTCTGACAGTAATTTTCTTCTTGAAATTCCTTCCCATTCCTCTTCCTTTTATGATAAAAGATATGAGGACTTAGCCAGCATGGGGAAATTTATAAATTGTTTTAGATTCAAAATTAATTAATGTTAAGATACAAAAAAGCTGCATAAAATTATAGAAACCTTACAAAATATATTAAAAGTATAAAATAAGCTAGAATTTTATGCAGAAGTGTATTCTTCACGAAGTATTGAAAGCTGTGAGTGGTTGTAAGAACATCAACATATTGATAAAAATAGTAATCCTATATGTTAGAGATGTTAGAAAACAAAATACATGTCAGAAAAGCAAATAACACAAGCTTATGTTGTCTGGCTCTCTCTTGATCTTTTTCCGATGTTTATGGACATAACTTCGTTAATGAATGAAGAAATTATTTTCTTTGGTTATGAATTATTTTAGAAAAAATATGAAAGTATAATGTCTCATTGTTTATCGAAAATTTATTGCGTAGTTTCTTATATACATTTATAGTCTGTTTAATGAAACGTCGGTTATAAATTTCGAATAGAGAATCATTAAGAGCACAGATAATAAAGTACCCACAGTATCTACAGCCACAGATAAGATATAATAACTAGTATAATTTTATTTTGATATCATTACAACAGTTTGCTTGCTTTCTGCTTTTTTACTGAAGTTGACCGCTTATTATCTTTTACGCAAAGTGATTGCTGTTCGATCTTTCGCAATCTAGTAACGATCAGACTGGTATAATCCTATTATTATTAATTAAATAAAATGGTCACCGTAATTATCAAGTTTTTATTATATTAGTCTACCATGCCAAAAAAAAAATCCTTATACTACCAGTGAATATTTTTTAAAGATACAAATATTTATTGTTAAAAATATACTATGAGAAGTAATTAAATTCGAATTTGTAAGCATTAAAGAATAAAAGGTGACGCAAGTCATTTTAACAAGAAGTAGATGAAACCACAGGAGTGTTTTGTATATATTCCATATGTGGGTATAAAAATACATTAGAGCATAATATTTTCTAGGAAAAAAAATTTCAAGAGACAATTACTACCTTTGTAATGGCATATATTAGAACTACATAATTTTCTTATAAAAGAAACGCGTTGTATGAAAACTTAACACAAAGTTAAAAGCTTTCATTACGCTCTGTTTTTATTCATTATTAAAAATAATATTCAAGTTAAAAAAAATGAATAACGAGCTCTTTAATTACTCCCTTTTTAGAAATCGTTTTTAAATATCAATGACAATATTATACTCGTATAACAATATTAACTATATATTTCCTTTAAAATTGTTCGCCTTTCATTAAAATCTTATAATATCTTTTCTTGAATGTAGAATTTCATTAAATTCCGTCTTAGTATTTATGGCTAATTAAATTAGTACAAGAGTTATGTGAGAGGCGTCTAAGGAGGCTGGAGTGACCCTCAGGGCAACACGTTTGATATAAAGGAGGATAATTGACAAAAAAATAATTATATATTTTTGCTTTATACTAAGGAATTTCGTAAGAGTTGTTTTCTCAAAAATAATAATATGAATATTTTGTGCATATAAGAAGTCTCAACTAAAAATTTTACCTATAAATCAAGACTTTAGTGATTATAAATATAATTCTTTATTTCTTTTTTCGTTTATGGAAAGAGAACCTCTTGTTTAAATTTTTGTTTTTAAACGCTTACATAAATTTTTTATTTGACAGCTTCAGTATATCTCAAAAATATTTTGACAGTTTCAGTATATCTCAAAAATATTTTGACAGTTTCAGTATATCTCAAAAATATTTTGACAGTTTCAGTATATCTCAAAAATATTTATGAAAGTCATAAAAATCACACAAGTATTACTTATCTGTGTGTGTGTGTTTTTTTTTAATTTAAATATGCATACAGCGATAATTTTATTATGGTGACAGAATCAAAATGTCTGCGCTTCCCTACAGCATCTCTCATTAAGATATTGCGTTATACGCCGCTCTAGTAAGTACGCGTTAGTTTGATATAAAGAACAACACTTGAATTTTTTATATTTCGCGGAAAGTGTATTTATATTAATAAAATAAGTTTTAACTAATATATTATAAAATGAAGTTAATGAAGTTTTTGTTTAAACGTACTAATTCCCAATACGTACGAAACAGATTTTAGTAATTCGTTTTGACTTAGTAAGTAAATTTATGGAACACATGAGCGATGACGGAGTTATATAAGTTATACTAAACTATTTTTGACCACAGAAAAGAAAAAAAAGACAAGAGTTAACAGCCCTCCCTGCCACTGTAACGAATTAATTTTAAGCTTCAGACTCTATTCTCTACCGGACGAAGTATT
The DNA here is from genome assembly GCF_905220565.1 of Melitaea cinxia. Classification (NCBI taxonomy): domain Eukaryota; kingdom Metazoa; phylum Arthropoda; class Insecta; order Lepidoptera; family Nymphalidae; genus Melitaea; species Melitaea cinxia. The sequence continues at coordinate 15,136,260 of NC_059401.1, forward strand.
CTGAGTACACTGTTCAGCTTTTATGCATTACTTACGCGTTGAGTTCCGTACGTTCGCATTATTAACTAGTAACGTAAAACTTGCTAGCTTAGCCACGTTAGCTACATCAAACCTAGCCAGCCATCTTCTGCAGGTTTTTACTCCTGAATCCCATGAAATTTTCGGGATGATAAGAAGTCTATTTTAATCCGAGTCCTTGGTATACGTGCATTGTATTCAGACGCGCTCCAGAAGTTTAATCCTAAAGGATTAAAAATTATCCTTCCATCCATCTTTATCGTCAGAAATATACACTTTAATTAAATGTATGAATTAAATGTATAGCTCATATGAAGACAGAAAGGAGAAATGGCAATTTGTTTAATTGGTTGAGGAAAAAGTCTTTTCATATTTTTTTGTAAAAAGTGGCAATAAAATCTTTTTTGTTATATAGTTTGTTACTGGCTGGTTTTGATATAGTGACAATGTGATATTTTAAAAATGAAATTAAAAAGTATAAAAAAAAACAGTTTCCCGCCACTTTTCATTTTTTTTTCTGTTCGCGAAAATTGGAAACGAAATGAAGAAAACCCAAACTGCGAACAAAAGTTCGTACGTTTATGGATCTAATGCAGGTTTAAGCGAGCAAAGATTCATTTCACTCTGGTCGCCCAGTTATGCATCCACTATATAGGTCTTGCACCCTCAGATTTCTGTCTGTTTCGATTTCTTCTGAATTCTTAAAGTCACAGTGTAAAGTTAACATCAGACAGGACTGTCAAAACTACTTTTTTCGGTTTTTTAATTAGCGGTACCATAATTTCTACAGCAACCGACTCGTGACATATGTAAAATCTTACCTTGAATGTCTATATAAAATACAAAGAAACTTTTTCCCCCGACCTTATATATCTTCGAGCTAATCGAAGAGTAAACTGCGGGTAGAGGTAAATTTTTGATTTGCTTGATTGTAGTTGAGACCCTCTTATATTGTGGTAGTTTTAAATGCTGGCTCATTTTTTTCTTAACTAATACCTCTGACTTCACTTTGGGCACAAAATGAGATAGCTATAACCTTACTATGTAATAATTAAATTCTGACCCTTCTAGTACACGGAGAAAGACGCATAAGCATTGGTATGTTATAGGAAATAAAAAAAATAGGCATAATTTTACTATTTTAGTAATTCGAGTAGTCGATCCGAGCAGTAATATAATTGTTACATCTTTGTATAGTTTATACGCATTAGGAAAGAGAAAAATATTATTTCAACCTGTAGAGTACACTCGAGAGGGAACCACACTTACACATTTTTTCAGTGCGTGCAACACACGTTATAATTACTGAAACACTTTGAGCAGACGCTTTTATATAAAACGAATATTAGTGCTTATAAAAATTATTAACCAACTGTCTGTATACATATATGTTCATCATCATCATTATTTCAGCCTATTGCAGTCCACTGCTGGTCATAGGCCTCCACAAGTTCGCGCCAAAAATGCGTGAACTCACGTGTGTTGCCCATAGCCACCACGCTGGGCAGGCGGGTTGGTGACCGCAGTACTTGGCTTTGTCGCACTGAAGACGCTGCTGCCCGTCTTCGGCCTGTGTGTTTCAAAGCCAGCGGTTAGGTGGTTATCCCGCCATCGGTCGGCTTCTTAAGTTCCAAGGGGGTAGTGGAACCTTGTTATCCCTTAGTCGCCTCTTACGACACCCACGGGAAGAGAGGGGGTGGCTATATTATTTGGTGCCGTAGCCACACAGCACATATATGTTACCAAATATAAATATCTTTATGTGCAAATACGCTCGCTTTTTCCTATGGTTAGGAACTTAATGCTTGTGATATGAGTTGCTTATGTAACTGCCGACTGCTATAGCTTAATATATATTTTGATAAATGTGTATAGAAATAATACATATATAAGTAAACCAACATGTGATACAGATTATTGAATATATTATACAGTTATTCCAAATTATTGCACAGCAATGATAAATTTGACAAACGGTAGAAATCGCAAAAACATTGTTTAATTGCAAATTTATTGTTAATTGCACTTATTTAAGATTTGTGTCACTGAAGCTTGGATGAAGTGCTAGTTGAAAACATTATACTATGCTTTATTACGTTAACAAACTTGATATATATAACACACTTTTTAATAAACTATTAAAGTTGTAAAGATTATGGATAGGGATTTTTTTATTAAGTATGTATATGTATTTAAATATAACCGTTACCTGCTATAGTAACGGTAGCCATGATCACGAATCTCCGAAATAAATTATCACTTAGATAAAAATAATGAAATTAATATAATCTTTGTAATTATAGCCAATGTTAAACTCAATTTATAACGATTTTAATAGACCACAATCTACATACAATGGAGCTATTTTCCTGCAAAAATTAATAATTAAAAAGCCAATTGTCTATCCCTTAGCTCCGCAAATTGTCCAACAGACAGAAGTTCATACAAATAACACACGCATATATAATTTACGATAGCACTCGTCATATTACGCGGCGTCTGGTCCATAGGTCCACAATGAAAAGAACGCACAATGCTGCCGTCGTTTTATCATTGTGGAATTCGCGAATACTAAACTTTGGTTTGCTTTTCGAATGACATCGATATCGGCTATGGTTTTCACCAACGATCTAATATTTTCGATAGGAATTTTTGATCTGACCTTTTTTTGATTGATATTCATTTCCTGTACCAGTAGTTTTTCCGTTCATGTATATAATGGGGTGATTTGACAAGAGATTGATTGATTTATACATAGAAAACAATTCTTGTTTTTTATGAACTTATTTATTTTATACTTTATTGTACACCACAAATATATTACAAACAAAGCATAAAGATAGTTACAGACAGTGAAGTACAATGGGAGGACTTATGGCTAATTAGCCATTTCTTCCAGACAACCCTTACTTATTGTTTAGATTTCAATGAGAAAAGGCGTATATAATATATATAGTAATAACGAGTGAAAACTCGGAGTGTGTGAACCGAATCAATAATTATAAACTTTTAAGCAAGTTATCTATTAAATGACACCTATGATAATTATAAAAAAAAAAAACTCGAGTCAAGCCGTTTGACCCGTTTACACTTAAATTGCGCGTTGATTTTATTATATTTCTGTCACTCATTTTATAAATACCCAATAAGAAAACTATAAGGCATAATTAAAAATTAAAAGTACTTACCTGCTATGTTCATCATCATCGATTCTATAAAACCCAAGAAAACATTTCATTTTTTACTCGTACTCAAACTCAAGATAATTGTAATTTTTAATTTATAAAACAAACTTACATCTTGTGTAGGCCCTTCTAAGTTTAGACATACTAGTGTGCTAATATCTCAATCACCGAGGGTCGAACTTCACACATCCACATGTACACACACATAAAAAATAAAATGTTCTCGGATGTGTTAGCTTTTGTTGTATTCACAAAAAATCGCACCCTACCTTTCAATAAACAAAGAAACTTCAAATTGGATCCTTGTTGAATCGATATTTGAATTTTTTATTATTTTGCTTTTGTACTTGATTGTTGCAGGGTTAATGTAATCGATTGTAATTGAATTTTCTATTCGATTCGAGGGTGTTACGTGAATCGGATTATAGACGTTTCGTATTCTATACAAAATTCGTAATTAGTGTTTTTATACTTTGATCAAGTTAACAATAGAATTGAAATTACAAGGCGGCCATTTTTTAATGAGTCGATTCCATTTTTAATGAGTTGATTCCATTTTTAATTGTATATTTATTGACTTTTAAAATAATAATTATAAAAGTTGAAGATTTCAACAAAAACTTTTTTGTGTATTATATATAAAATCATCATTTGCCTGTATTCCGTCCACGAAATTTATAACATTTTTTTTCATTGCGTCATATCCATACTGATGATATAGTACCATAACATAACTGATGTACATTAATGAATGGAATGAAATGATGGAATTAGTTACTTTTAATGACTGGCGAGAAATAACGCGTAATAAAAATGTGAAAAAAAACTTTGATATTCGTGAAAAACTGCAAATGCTATTCACCTTTGTATAAATGTCAGATTTTTGTTTGCACCTTTTTCTATGACTAAAATAATATCAATGTAATAATAATAACAGTCTTTGTCTTTTTCACTTTTTCATTTTTACTTTTTTATTGTATTTTATTTTAAATTCAGCTTCTTTGTCGTTTGTATCAAAGTATTTTATAAACCCAAAAATAACAGTATAATGTATCCTTAATACACTTTATCACAATTTACATAGGGACTACAATATGTTATCGTACATTTAGTGTTTCCTGTGGCTCTCGTTAGCGGAATGCGCTCGTTAAGGCGTATTTGTTTCGGTTTACGCTTACAGCTGAAATTCAGGTTAAGTCGGTAACTATTTCGTGAACAGTGTAAAGTTTTGTGGTTAAATTGTCTGGTTATTTTTTTTTTTGTAAGGCTTTTGTAAGTAAATAGAACAAGGAACACAAAGGAATAGTGTTAAGCGTACTCGTGAATAAGGTTTTAAGGCTGAAGACATTGTTCTGCGCGATTTTAATGTCTTTATTTTTAATTTTTCAACAAGATTTCGTGTTGAGCATTTTTTTAAACCATTACTATTTTAGGTAATTATGAAATCATAGTAATTATTATTGTAACATCCCACTATTGGGAAAAGGCCTCTCCCTCCATGCACAAGGGTTTATGTAAATGCCATTCATTGTATTTCTAGACTATGATTTCTTATAATTTAAAATTTGAAGTCCTGCCACAATCATGTAAAACTTACTTTTAACCGACTCCAAAAAAAGGAGGAAGTTACTCAATTCGCCTGTATTTTTTTTATGTATGTTACATCAGAACTTTTGACCGTGTGGACCGATTTCGACAACTCCGTTGTTTATGAACCGATTTTGATAATTCTTTTTTTGTTGGAAAGTAGATATCCCTAGTTTGGTACCATGATAAGGAAACTAGGATCTGATGATGGGATCCCAGAGAAATCGAGGAAAACTCTCGAAAATCCGCATAACTTTTTACTGGGTGTACCGATTTTGATGATGTTTAATTCAATCGAAAGCCGATGTTTATCATGTGGTCACATTTAAATTTCATCGAGATCTGATTACAACTTTTGGAGTAATCTTTTATTATGCGTATTTACTTGACTATTTTTTTCGTCTACCTACTTTGTATTACTTGTCGATATAATTGAAGTCGGTTTTTCTTCGTTTGCCTGCAAACATAATTATTATTGAAATAATTTTTAATTATTAGATATTATTCATTGAAATTTAATATAATATGAGTATAAAAAAATATAGTTATTTATTTTAATGTCATGTAATTAGTGCTTTCAACGAAATAATCGGTTATTAGAACTGCGTTAGAATGTAGTAGCTTAGATGCTTAATTTATAATTTAAATGTAAGCAGAGCTCCTGGCAGGCTAACATTGTCAGCAGTTTATAGGGTCTGCAGCGTCATCTTGGTGCTGCAGCTAAGCCATAAGCTATGGTTTCCGCTTACCATCATAATATTGGTATGAAGAGCAAATAGGATTTAAAAACATACAAAGCAAGGGGATTTTAGTAGAAGTAGAAGGTTTATTTAAATTTGATTCAGTTCATATATTTTTAAAATATTCATACATTTTTAATATACATTGTGATCGATTTCAATTGAGAGTACACACGAAACTAAATAAAAAAAAATATGATGTCACATTACCCTATCCTTAAATCAACGAAGTTTTAACATAGCATCCGAAAACCAGCTGCCGCGATGAAATGTTTACCGTATACGACAATTTACAAACGTTTGAAAATTTTTGAACAAAAACGTTAAAAACAGTGGAATCCCACGCATATTTGACCACGGCTTTATTTTTTCGTGAAATCACAAAATTCACGCTCGGCGTCTGTCGCGGCCATGAAATTTAAATCATCTGTTACTAGACTGATGTATGATACTTATATATTTCATCGAAAATGTAACGTTTTAAATTCAAGAGTCCAGTTGACGCGGCACGATATCGCGTGTACCGTATTATACTTTTTTAAAGGATTTTCGTCATGATTTAAAAACAGGGACCCATAAATCTCAATACGAGTTCGAAAATTAGTTTGTTTATATATTAGTTTGCTTCGAATTTGAAAATGGGTTACATATGTAATCTCCGCGCCCACTCGTGATATTTTTGTTGCGCGACCACTGCAGGGTTAAAAAGGATAATTTGAAAATGTTACAATTTTATTTAAATAGATTAACACTTGAAAATTATATTCTCTAGAAAATTTTGGTAGGATATTTTTACAATACCGCCTTTCATTTTACCCAAGATCGAACAAATGAACGAACAATTACAAAAAGTATAATCCTGACTCATACTTTAACTTGCTTTATAGGATATTTTTAAAATGTATTTGCATTATAAATTATATTTTGTAGCAAATGTAAATTTTGAGCTTAATTTACTTAAGTAAACGTGGCTTAGATTTCTAACGGATGGAAAAAATAGAGTATTTCAGAGTGATTATATGTATAGGCCTTTCTGGTAGCGCTCTCAGTCTCAAGTGTAACTTCTCATACGATTTCGGCTCTAGCTACTCGTAGCTGCACTATTTGGCTAACCGTATGTGCTTGGGAGAACAATGTTACTTAGCGTGCAGTGTTTTATAAACTACGTGGCTTTCTTATTGTCAGCAGTTTGTTTATTTTATATATTCATTAATCTAGGATTATTCTGAAATATAATTATGGATATTTTGGATAAATATTTATTTGAATTTGAAATTTTCATGGAAATTTCCACAAATTATATATGATACGAGTATGTATTAAATAATGTGATCGAACATTAAATTGTTATCCCCTAAAAACTTCATAGCACAATTTACGCTTTATTAGTCAACCAAACTTAACTATTTATGTCAATTAATGTATATTCAATATGTTTACACTGTCAAAAAAATATGACGTAACGATACTTTTCAATTTCGTCAGAGTTAGCTAAGCAACCACGACAGCTTTGAGCAATCAATCCTCAGGATTAATACGTTTTCCTTACTTTCACGCTACCAAAACTTTCTAGCATTTACACCAAGCCTATTTAACGCATACGTTGAAATATGCGAGTTGTTTTTATTATAATGAATTTAAAGTTTATATTTGTAAGATTATATTAATAGCTAGCTGTACCTTGGGCGCGTTGCTACGCTTTTTCTTGGTCATACCAACTCACAAACCTTTGTGGGCTTATGCACAACATTTTGCTGAATATCATGACATGTAATATTTCATGACGTGCATAGTTTACGATTCTACAAAGGACATACAGACAAACATTCATTTATATATATACAGAGATAAAGATGTAAGAATTAGTGGCACTGTATCTAATGCTAGACATGGGTTAGTTTATAATGATTGGAGTTTTTTTTTAAAGAACATCTGCGGAGATTCTTGCCAATTCCTTCTGTAAAATCTACATTGAGAGACGGTGGTACCTTCTTATTAGCCATAGTGTATTTAGTAGCAGAGCTCCTGGCAGGGTTACATTGTCAGCAGTTTATAGGGTCTGCAGCGTCATCTTGGTGCTGTAGCTAAGCCATAAGCTATGGTTTCCGCTTACCATCATAATATTGGTATGAAGAGCAAATAGGATTTAAAAAACATGCAAAGTAAGGGTGATGATATCAAATTATATTGATTTCAGTAGAAGTAGAAGGTTTATTTTAATTTGATTCAGTTCCATAGCTTTTTAAAATATTCATAGATTTTTAATATACATTGTCATCAATTTCAATTGAAAGTATTGTTCATACAAAACTAAATTTAAAAAATATGACGTCACATTACCCTATCCTTAAATCAACGAAGTTTTAACATAGCATCCGAAAACCAGCTGCCGCGATGAAATGTTTACCGTATACGACAATTTACAAACGTTTGAAAATTTTTGAACAAAAACGTTAAAAACAGTGGAATCCCACGCATATTTGTCCACGGCTTTATTTTTTCGTGAAATCACAAAATTCACGCTCGGCGTCTGTCGGGCCCATGAAATTTAAATCATCTGTTACTAGACTGATGTATGATACTTATATATTTCATCGAAAATTTAACGTTTTAAATTCAAGAGTCCAATTGACGCGGTACGATATCGCGTGTACCGTATTTATACTTCTTTTAAAGAATTTTTGTCGTGATTTAAAAACAGAGACCCATAAATCTCAATACGAGTTCGAAAATTAGTTTGTTTATATATTAGTTTGCTTCGAATTTGAAAATGGGTTACATATGTAATCCCCGCGCCCACTCGTGATATTTTTGTTGCGCGACCACTGCAGGGTTAAAAAGGATAATTTTAAAATGTTACAATTTTATTTAAATAGATTAACACTTGAAAATTATATTCTCTAAAAAAATTTGGTAGAATATTTTTACAATACTGCCTTTCATTTAACCTAAGATATTGGTTTCAATTCCTGAGTTCATATCACTGAACGAACATTTACATAAAGTATAATCCTGACTCATACTTTAACTTGCTTTATAAGATATTTTTAAAATGTATTTGCATTGTAGACTATATTTTGTAGCAAATGTAAATTGTGAGCTTAAGTAAACGTGGCTTAGATTTCTAACAGATGAAAAAAAAAAATAGTGTTTCAGAGTGATTACATGTGTAGGCCTTTCTGGTAGCGCTCTCAGTCTCAAGTGTAACTTCTCATACGATTTCGGCTCTAGCTACTCGTAGCTGCACTATTTGGCTAACCGTATGTGCTTGGGAGAACAATGTTACTTAGCATGCATTGTTTTATAAACTTCGTGGCTTTCTTATTGTCAGCAGTTTGTTTATTTTATATATTCATTAATCTAGGATTATTCTGAAATATAATTATGGAATATTTTGGATAAATATTTATTTGAATTTGAAATTTTCATGGAAATTTCCACAAATTATATATGATACGAGTATGTATTAAATAATGTGATCGAACATTAAATTGTTATCCCCTAAAAACTTCATAGCACAATTTACGCTTTATTAGTCAACCAAACTTAACTATTTATGTCAATTAATGTATATTCAATATGTTTACACTGTCAACAAAATATGACGTAACGATACTTTTCAATTTCGTCAGAGTTAGCTAAGCAACCACGACAGCTTTGAGCAATCAATCCTCAGGATTAATACGTTTTCCTTACTTTCACGTTACCAAAACTTTCTAGCATTTACACCAAGCCTATTTAACGCATACGTTGAAATATGCGAGTTGTTTTTATTATAATGAATTTAAATTTTATATTTTTAAGATTATATTAATAACTAGCTGTACCTTGGGCGCGATGCTACGCTTTTTCTTGGTCATACCAACTCAGAAACCTTTGTGGGCTTATGCACAACATTTTGCTGAATATCATGACATGTAGTAGTTCATGACGTGCATAGTTTACGATTCTACAAAGGACATACAGACAAACATTCATTTATATATGTACAGAGATAAAGATGCAGGAATTAGTGGCACTGTATCTAATACCATGGCTTAGTTTATATTGATTGGAATTTTTTCAAAGATTATCTGCGGAGATTCATGCCAATTCTTTCTGAAAAATCTACATTGAGAGACGGTGGTACTTTCTTATTAGCCTAGCTTATTTAGTGTATTTATCAAAGATTAATATAGTTTTTTACATTATAATTCAAAGCACTTTTGCAGCCTACTCAAATGAAGAAATTTTTTATATTTTTTATTCATTCCTATAAAACAAAGTCTACAAATTCGAAAAAAAATAATCAAAAAATTGTGCCTGAAAAGGCAATATTAAATAAATCTAAAGTTTTAATTACCTCGTAGATTAAATGGAGTTGAATTAGCGTAATATTTGCATCGAATTCGTATTGAAGCAGCGGAGGCATCTATTAATTGATAGCAATATGACGGTAGGTGTACATTAATTGACGGTAGGTGCATGTAACGTGTAACCAATCAATTTAAAGTGCAGCGAACGCCACGAATCGTTTTAAATAGCGGAACGTAGGCTTAAAAATACACGTGACGAGGGATTTCATCCCTTATTTATATTTCATTTAATCCTATATTGCCTTGAATATAATATTTGCGATTTGAGCGAACACTATAGCAGATTAACGGTACACTCGACATTTGTAAGGGTACGGTATACAGAAATTTAACGCAGTTTTTTTTTATTACACGTATTTGTGTATGCATACGTATGTATTTATTTTATATGTACGTGTAAATTTTATTATGTTTTTCTATTAGAATTTCAACGGTTTTGTATGAAATGCTGTGCCTTACCTCAGTAAAACTTAAATTTTTGATCTACGGTTATTCAGGTCGTTTAAATTTGAGAAAGATCGAAAAGTAGTTTTTGATTTATGCCTTATAATGCGTATTTCTTGACTACGAATCTCGATGTATATAATATGTTGTACCCAGTTTGTATGTATAAAGTCTATTTTGATGATCTTCTTATGATATTCTTATACATGTATGTTATAGAAGTCTGTTTTTTAGAACAACAGCAATTATGTATCTTTAAAAAACGCAGATAGAACGGAGTTCGTCTAAAGTAAATCATGTTGATTCCGTTTCAGTTGTGATCGGTACATCAATCGTACCGATGCGCGTGCGCATAAACAGTGTCTATAGAACTAGGGCTGACACACGCGTGTTTTGTTGAATGCATTCATTAATAACAGATGGCCTTATTATAACGTTTAAAATGCCTTATTACGTATTACTATTTGTAATAACATTTAAATAAAGTAATTAATATGATACGTATTAATGTTAAATAAATTTATACCAGGTATTGTCAATTTGATTTAAAAAATAAGTATCAGATATCTTTTAATGGTGTTAAAATTAAACTTAAGTTTATATTATTTTTAATATTTTTATTTTTATGTATAAACATATATGTATATAGTACGAGAAGTGTAGATTTTAAAATAATCTCTGTAAAACTAAAACTATTTCAAATTTCGTGTTGGATCTTATTAATACTTCTATTTTTTAATGAAAGTTGTTAATTACTATTTGCTGCGTTAGTTTGTCTATTATACAAAATTAACTAGAATTTTGGATAGTGAAGATTTATGATGTCTTGTTAATTCAAATCTGTAAGATTTGTTATTTTAGATAAAATTTATTCTAGTATATATTTTTTTATTATGATTTTTTTATCCGTAACAAAAAACTAAGTTACAAAATTATTTTAAAGCCTTTTTTATTTACAATGATATATAAAAATATATAATAATTATCGAATGATATAATAATAATAACAAACTGCAATAATAATAACAGTCATCACGTAAACTATACATAAAAATGTTACGCTTTTTTAATGTAACGGAGGTTTTTTTGCCGGCTAGGGTACCCCTCCGCAGCGCCCCATAAGGACCTTGGTTCCAAAAAAGATATTTATATATTTTTTTTTAAAACAATTAAACACATTAGTATATATGATTCAGACAACAATGTCAATGAAACTAATGATACATTTATAATGTATGGTATAGATATACTGTAACCCTATTCTGTTTACAGATAGTTCGACTGAATGAAGGTGTAAAAATAACACAACAGGCATTGAACCGCACAACTTTGTAGTCAATACCGCGTTCGTAAACAAAAAAGTAAAATATATTCTAAACAGTATACGTTTGACCGTTTAGGAAATTGCTTTACGAATACCAGATCATTTTATTTTTAGTGATGTTAAAAAAAGAAATTAACGGACAGTTGCAATTGCATGAAACGATTTTGAATATGCTTTGTTTTTCAAGTTTGTATCATAACTGAGTTAGGGTACAGGAAGAAATTTCCTGCTCAAAATGACCTGACACAGGAGCTAATCCTTGGGGCCACTGAGTCTTAAGTGAATAATAGAAGATCACAGCTAAATAATACTGTTTTCAAGCAGTGTTGTGTTCCTGTTGGTGAGTAAGGTGACCAGAGCTGGGGGAATCAGGGTTAAGGTCGGTAGCACGCTTGCGATGCTTCTAGTTTTGCAAGTCTATCATAATAAGTAATCGCTTACCATCAGGTGAGCCGTACGCTTGTTTGCCGACCTAGTTGTATAAAAAAAAATAGCTCTAGAAGGTACATTTTATTTTTCGAGATTTTTAATTCGTTGCGGTAAATTTAGGCTCAATTAAATCATGACGATAATTTCATAATCATTTTGGAGACATTACACAAAACTTCTAATTGGTTATTGTTAAAAGAAACTAAGAAACTTCGCCGCAATGTTGATAACGTTGAAAATAAACACGTAATGCTATCATCACTTGTTGTGTGTGAGAAAAGTTCTATCAAAGCATCTCACGCCTAGTCTATTGAACTCGATGCGTCTAAAAGTTTTATAGCAATACATGATATACAAACAACATATTTGCTTATCATAACAAGCTCTTACTTAATACAACTAGTACATGTCAAAATCAACCTTACACCACTGATTACCATTTTTTTTTAGTATCGCAGGGGAACTCATTTACGGGTGATATCCGGGTGTACGGGTCCTAGACCGTATGTCGGCTTCAGCACTAGGGGATGTAATACCGACCAAAACGCCTGCGGGAACCTTCAGCTGCTTTAATTCGAGGGTCCCGGATCAGCAGGCAACATGATCCCTCCAGCGACACGCCGCCAACGACGCCGTGTCTAGCAGGACCGGGTTCCCATCCCGGGTAGCATTAAGTAGCGCCTCCTATGCACCCCCGTTCGTCGCCTGCGGACGGAAGCCTCGTCGGCGGCCTCCTCTCTCATCCGTTCGTCATTCTCCTTCTGGGACATTACTGTCTCGCAGAAGGAGACCATCGCCTTCTCACCACCGATTACCATAGCTTATATATTCCTAGCCTATAGTCACTTTAAATAACAGTGGCACTGCAAGCGCGTTGTTGTGTTTTGACTGTCCCCAGGAGTCTCTTACTATGTTACTCACTCCAGGAACACAACACTACTAGGAAGCAGTGTTATTTTTCAGTGATCTCCTTTAAGGTCGAGGTACTTCCCCAGAAGAAAATATTTCCCGTGTACTGTGTGCCGTGTCTCCCTGCATACCTGCGTATACCTGCTTTACTCAAACTCAATATTGTTTTTTATTGAGTACTAGCTGACCCCGCAAACGTTGTTTTGTCATAACACAAAATTTTAAATATTTTTCTCAATTTGATCGCAGCACCAACTGTCGGGACAAACTGAAATTAAAATAGAATAATATTTAATATTTGATGCTGCGATGGTAATGCAGTCTACCGGATCCAATGTAAAACATTCCAAAATTAACAACTACTTATAAATGAAAAATTAGTTAAATAAACATTTTCCTGTGGACCAAATTGTGAATCTAAACCATCCCATCATGATTCACAACGGTTAGCAAATAATATGGATCTTCATTCGGTGTTAATACAATCGCAATAGATTTTATCTGAGACCAGTAAAAAATTATACCACGAATTCATACAAATATTATACCAAGCTAAGTAGTACCGATACTTACTCAAAATATATCTCATATATGATATTTCCCGTATTGGGATCAAAGAAAAATAAAATAGTATTTTGAATTTAATGTCTCTCTAAGTTATTAAAATATTTTAAATTATATAAGTTCTAACTATTTATGTTTGTGATAATTAAACTTATAGCTTTATAAAATCAAAGCCAAATTGAAGAAAGTTTATCAATCAATCGCAATATTTATTTAAGCTTTAGATTTGAAAGCTTCCAGAAATGGTATCAAAATTATTTATTTATAATATTATTTTAGTTTGTATATTTTTATTAATATCAAAGAAAAATTATCAATGTACTTGAAGTCTTTACAATCAATAATTATTATTAATTTATGATTACGGTAAATTCAAGAAATAAATTTTAAGAAATTTCTGTGATAAAGAAAACCAACTTAAATATATTTAAGTTGGTTTTCTCATTTTTATTAAAAAAGGAAATTAGCATTTATCTTTTCATACTATAAGTTCAAGGTAATTTTACGCTTATGTTGTCAATTAAAATCCAGATTTCAATTTTCACCGATTTATAAAACAGTTACGTTATTTTGACATTAGGACATCATCTTCAAATCCTAAAGTACCTACTTAAGTCATAATTCCTCACAACGAAAGTATCTGACAAGTATCCGACAGATTGAAAAGTACAGACAATATTCCTTCTACGCACGTTAACCCCCATTAAGATAAAACTGAAGAGCTTGATTTAATCTATGACTAATGCTCACTCAACTCGACACCACTTCCGTAACCTCTGCTCTAAGGTACGGACCCTTTTTAATTTGTTACATTAAAGCAGTCCATTTGAAATAGCAAATAAAATCCCTGTATTTATACAGAGTTGTCAATAAACGAAGGTCTATTATGCTTAAAATAAACATGGGGTATGAAATTGTACCGTTCGATAGTTTGTAATGAATTGATGTTGAAGACGTGACTTGTTTTGGAGGAGTGTATTTATAGATAGACATGGATAAATATATCAAAATGAAAAGTTTAAGAAATACTTAGTTAAATCTTATATATAAAATTATTGTTAGTGACCATACTCCTCCAAATCAGCTGGAGCAATTTTTATGAAATTTTGTGTACATATGGCAAAACTACTTTTGCGGGGTCAGCTAGTACTATACATAAATACAGTCAAAAACACGGTTCCTTTTTAAGAGTAACTGCGAAGTTTCTTACTAATCCTTCTCTGCAGAATCTACATCCCGTATCGTGATAGCTTCCTTTTAACGATAGTTAAAATTTTAATTTGTGAGATGACGATTCGAAGGTGCTTCCAAAGCCTATTTAGATAGTTATTTTTGATTTTATGAGTTAGTTGTTAAACATAATTACATAATTATCCAAGACATAGTACGTTAACTGAATATTAGGTCTATTTTGTTTTGGAGTGAGTTTGAGTGTCTTAATATTATGTTTCAAAAATTTGCTCAACAATTTTTGAGAAAATAAAAAGTTTAACATAGCTTAAGTGTACTTGTGAAAATTGTATAATATTCGTGCAACCAATTATGGTTACTTCTCTAAGCATACGATTAACGAGTTGGAGAAGTGTTCTTTGGAGTGTTCACTATTCAAACTGTTAAAATTTACTTTACGCCTTTTACATCTATACTAATAATAGTATAAAGCTGAAGACTGTATGTTTGTTTGTTTATTTAAATCTCAGGAGCTACTGGTTAAGAAAAAAAATTTTTTTTTTTGAATAGACCATGTCCAGGAAGTGTAAGAATATATGTTATATAATATTTATATTTATATTCATATTTATTTTTGTATTAATATAAAGTATTTTGTATTTACATTTTCGAACTAAGTGGCGGTTATAATAAGTTTACTTAATCTTATGCAATATTAGAATAAGTTGTTCTGGACGCGTAGCTGTGTTTTACCTGATAAGGGTAGTCGCTTTACCTAAGCTTAAAATAGTAAACTGCTTATCCTAGGTTAATGAGGTTAGAGGGATTAGACAAAATACTTTAACGATTTTCAACTACAGTATAAAATCAGAGATTTTAGAAATTTGAGTGATATTTTTTTATAATGCATCTAATAATAGGACCTGGGTGACCGAGCTTAGCTCGGTATTTTTAGTAAATCGTGTTTTTTGAAAATCATATTTAAATACGAATTACATATTGATAAAATATGAATAATTTTATTTTTTTTTAGAAAAAAAAAGAAAAAAAAAACGATAATCGATCTGGAATACGTGAGGATTCGAACCATGATCTTTTCGGCCGAGCGCGATCGGCCGATTTCCCCTGAGCTATTACAACTTTATTGACAGACGCGAAATTTACCTTCTTATTCTAACGATATTGTAGCCATTTTTTCATTGCCTAAAAACAGGGATAAAACGACATTTTCTAAAAATGAATCCTAGCTAGATTTATTTATCTCCCCCGTAATCCCCTGTATACTAAATTTCATGAAAATCGTTGGAGCCGTTTCCGAGATTCAGATTATATATATATATACAAGAATTGCTCGTTTAATAGTATAAGATATCAATAGGACATGTCAAATATCAATATTTCAATTATATTTGTATGAAAATAAATATAATAAAGTATTTGTTTTATTTTCGATCTGATTGATGTCCTCTACGTGTAAATTACATCGATGATGTAATAAGCAGTACAGATGATACCGTTGGGAGTCTTCGAGTCTTCACTTCGAAGATTTTGTATTGCTTGAAGACAAAAGTCTTCGAGCAATGAATCCTGCCTGTTTTAACATACAGGACTAGTACACAACTTTAAAGTTGCTCAACACGCAATGAGCTGATAAAAAAATTAAAATAAACACGTACCTTTGTTGCTGTAGGCATTTTTTTTAATATCAAGAATATACCTAAATATTTAAAACAATGTTGCTTAGATTGGAACAAAATTTTCTTGAAATCGAAATGAACCATTTTACTCACGTTCCGAGATCGTGGGTTTGGAATGTGCTTCTTATTTATTCAGTACTTTCAAGGCTCTGTAGAGCCTGTGAAAATTTTATTTTATGCTGTAAACGTTAGTTATTATCCTTAATTGAGACTTAGTCTATTTTTATTTTAAAAATTTATTTCTTTTGTAGCTATACCAGTCGGCTGTTACCTATAACACAAGCATTAAGTTGCTTACGGAACAGACGATCGTGTGTGTATTTTGTAGATATTTATTATTTATTTATTTATTATTTTATTTATTTTATAACACTGCGCAATGAACAATAACTTTTTTGTTAAATTCCACGCGGACGAAGTCTCGAGTACAGCTAGTATATATATATATATATATATATATATATATATATCTATATCTGCTGGTCTCAGATAAACATAGTCACACCATTTTTATGGAATGCATGTTTTGGAAAAAAAGTTATTGTTATCATGTCATAGGTACATTTAAATCGTCTATATATAGTCCACATTTATGTGTAAATATATATTTGTCTATTTTAGGATAAGCCCAAACATTAGATATTTGGAACTATGTACAACTACCCTCGAAACATTAGGAAACAGAACCCAAAATATTATCTGTAGTATCGCAGAAACAAATGATGTGTCAAGCATAATCCTGAAAAATAGTGACGCTAGTCTAAACTTTATATTATTATATTTATTTTTATATATACTATTCTATATATTTTTATATATTACTAGTATTATGTATTGAAGGTTTCATATCTGAGTAATTAATTACTGGAAAAGAGATCTATTTGCAGTGATTATGCATTTTGTTCAGGTGGTGTAAATCGCTTTTGCTGTAATGAAAATATTTTAGAGTGGAACTATCGTACTTGACGTCAATTTCAATTTATTTAACGAGATTTTACAGAAAATACCGTCTCTAGTTCTGGCCCGTCAGTACATTTTCTAAATTTTATTTTTATTTTTATAAAAAACACTGCGTTGAGAATTACAAAACCCAAGGTGTTTTGGCAAACACCTTGAATTATTTTTATCTATATAAAATATAAAATTACAATAGTTATAATAAATATTATCAATATCATGATTATTATGATATGACTTTAATATTATTTTTAGATATTAAAACGTAAATACTCTTTCAATATTGGAGTAATTTCAAGGCTTGCATAAAACACATAACGTATTTTAATTACATTTTTAAAATAGCCTATCGTTTAAATATTTTCTATCTCTTTCCCTCCAAAACAAAGAGGAAGAGAGATTGAAAGGAAATTAGATGCAATTTCATTGACTAGAAATGAGGATACCATTTCTGGAATCCAATTTAACTTCGATATCGAAATTTTATAGGTAAAATGGCCTTGTCTTGGAAATGGGAATGAATCTGCTTATAGACTTAGCTAGAATTCTTTCTAGCATTGATTATAAGACAATTTTTATAAATTCCACTCAATGAAATGAGTTTGCTATATTTAAACTATGTACGTTTGGTAACATAATTAAGGATCAAAACGAAGTTTATTTAAGTATTATTCAGTAAATTTGTGAATAAAAAAATACACATGGATGGTTATGATTAGTTACACATATATAGTCCTTTAAATAGTTTCTACTTTTCTCTAGTTTTAGTTCAATTCAGAGTAAATTTTATTCTGATTTCAAGTGTATATCAAAATCCTAAATATTTAAATACAATAATATATCAATAAATTTTTATTGACGGACTATTGTCAAAATGAATAAAACGATTTTTTAAATCTCTTTTTTTTGCTATCCAGCTTGTTTATTGAAGAAGCTCCTGGGGATTACCGACGTAACGCGCTTGCGATGCTTCTGGTGTTGCAGGCGTCTATAAGCTACGGTAATCGCTTACCATCAGGTGAGCCGTACGCTTGTTTGCCGACCTAGTGACATAAAAAAAAGAAGATTATTGGCTATAATACATAACGTTATGAAACTTTGGAGTAGAAAAATAACTATAAACCAAATTCCCTAACAAGCACTAAAGGTTACCTTTAATGACTATAGCTATAAAAGCTATACGTTTTACCTTTTAAGAAATGCATTCAATTTTTAAAAGAATTCCTTTGACGTTTTACAACATTATTAATATGAGCATCGTTCGAAACGTTAGACCTTTTGAGTACATTCTTTGTATTCTTAGCAATATTCCTCTCGAATTCCGTAACTTGATGAAATAATCGGAAATTGTTTCAAAGGATTTGAGAATTTCTTAATGCAAACAAACTCAGTAAAGCCGAGCACGAGAAGGATTCGCAGTGAACCGATCTATTTTCTCTCTTTTACTTTCAAACTTTGGAATTTTTGCGATGATATTGCAAAAAGATTCCTCCATATTAATAGTACTTAAGAACGTTCTGAAAGTTTTGGATAAGTTCAAATTAACTTTACTCATTATGCTCATGCACTACGACTATGTTGAATAGTAAAATAAGTATGGTTCCTTTTTGACTAATTTTTCTTTTTTTTGCTAAAACATACCATTTGTATTATATTAGACAGTGAGTTATAGTTAGGTCAGTTTCTAGCTATATAAGTGACTAAATAAATATTTACCAGTACAAATCTTGTTTAACTAAAATTTTAGCAGAATTCATCAATTTACAATTCTATTTCACCAAACAATCGGTCAGCGTTTTGTTACAATTTTAAACAGTTCGAGACATTTTAATTTCATCATTAATATTAAATTATTCATATGTACATTCTTGTGTTATCATTATTGTTAATATTTTTAACTTTTTACAACCATTTCAAGAAGGTTTGTCATACGTCTTAAGATCGACTCGTACATAAGTCTGTGGGCTTTAAGTCCGCCTTTTAAACGACGTATTATGTATAATTGTGTACTAAAATTAAATAAATAAATAAACTAATTACTCTCCTCTAGTACCACATCAACAAAAACTAATTGTCACATTATACCCCCCTTGCATTATTCATACGGTAATGTCCAATTGAGTTAAAAGAGTATAATACTAAACATTATGCGTTGGCACGTATGCGAGGGTCGAAAGTTGCATGAAGTTAACTCGTGAGATGATTAAATTAAAAATTTAAGAATGCACTTTTAGATACATAGGAACTTTAAGAGCCGTCCATAAAATAATGCTTACGAAAATTTACAGTTTTAGACCTCTTGTACCCTTGTGTAATATCAGTGTTCATAAATGAAAGAGATTTGTTAAGGGCCTGTTCCACCAGTTGTAGATAACTCTATTTGACGGATGACGATAAAAATAGACTTTGAAACTTCGAGGTGGAAAATACCAGTAGGATATATTTCTCCTCAATTAATAAATTGCAACTTTAGTATTATTATATGCGAATAGAAATATCTCATAAATTTAGTAGAATTCGATTTTTGAAGAGAATAATGAATCAAAAAAAAAAAAAAATACAGGCGGCTACTGTCATCCGTTAAATAGCGCTATTCACAACTGGTGAAACCGGCCTTAAGTGCTACAATTGTTTCAAATTAAGGATTATTATTAAGTATTTCGTCAGTCTTAAAAATTTAACGAAGGTTACAGTCTCGACCGCACTGATCAATCTCCTTCAGATTATATTCTTCATCTTTATGTGTCAATGCAGAAACTTTTTGTGTCCCTTTGTCGTTGTTGTAAACAATTGAAACGAATTAATAAATTTTATAAACAAAATTCATCCAACTCAATGTATCGTACATATGAATATTTTTATGTATTTTTAAAAGTTATCTCTCAGTTCGCAGAGTTATAAAATGAATGTATATCTGAAATTAAAATAGCCTAAGTTATTCCTTACTAGATCAGCTATCTCCCAGTGAAAGTCCCGTCAAAATCGGTCCAGCCGTTTGAGAGATTAGTCGGAACGTACAGACAGACAGACAGACGGACAAAAATTGTAAAAAAGCTATTTTGCTATATGATCCTTGTATACAATAATATGTATTAAGTAAAAAGCGGTTATTTTAATATTACAAATACACTCCAATTTTATTTTATTGTATAGATTTAAATTTTTTGCGTGTCGCGTTTAGGAATAATCAAGGGAATAATATTTAATCTCTTTTTTTTTTGTATTATTGCAATTTCCGAACGATGTGAAAAAAAATACCAAAATGTAAATGTCGCTTAACACTTCGTTTTATTCTAATAAAAAAACTAAAATTTCCAAATCGAATTAAACGTATACGAGACATTGCAAATATCGACAAAACGGTTGTCTGTCCGTCAGAATCGATGGCAAATGATAAGATCAGCGTTTCTATCCCCTCATCTAACGTTCTGCGGTGTGGTGTTACAAATCATCTGTTTATTTAGGGTTCTGCAGAGTCACAGAGAATTTCAATATAAAAGAAAAGTGCATGTAACAGTTGTACGCTCGCTTACTGTACCAGATTTATACCTTTTTTTTTGTAATTTATAATTATATTCTCTGTACCAAAAAGTTTATATGTGATTTTTCATTCCTATCATTTTCCTTTACACAATGTTTAAATGAAAAATTTAAATCCGTTTAATAAACCAGTGAATTAATTTGATGTGAATGAAATAACTTTTCAAGTTTATTTCATACTAGCTGTGCCTGCTACTTTATCCGCGTTTTGAGTATTTACATGTTCAACGCGATTCTCTAAATTAGCATAACTTTTTTATTTATGAACCGATTGACATGAAACAAACAGTAAATGTTAAGTGAAACTTATCACAATATATTAGTGAAAACCGCATCCAAATCGGTTAAGCCGTTTCTGAGATTAGCGTGCACAGACGCACAGACAAACAGACAAAAATTCTAAAAAATCCTTGTTTTGGGTACTATTGGCGTGTATAAAGGTCCCAACAATATTTTTCTCATATATCTTCCATGTAGAGACAGCGACCCGTTACATTTTTATTATATGTATTGATATATGTGTGTATCGCGTACATATATTTTGTCAAATAAAATGTACATCTGCCTAGAGTCAATAGCAAACGTTGCATGACAGATAGTACAATGAATGCCATCAAGTTACAATAAATAACAACAACAAGCGAACTTCGCCGTTATAATGTACATAAAGTTTTCCAATACTGAGACTAGAAAACCATTATTTTTAATATTTTTTAATTGTATATAAATAGTAAAATTCATTTACAATACATACGATTTCAATGATTTTTCATATTTTCACTAATTATTGAAATGGATTAATCGTTTTTATTTTTAAATAAATTTTAATTGCTTTCTCGTTTGTTTAGAAAAAAAAAACAAGTTTCATTAGGACGACTATCGTGTACCAATTTTTCAATTTATAAATTCATTTAATTAGAGCCAATTTTATAGTTTCAAAATATTTGTTTGAAGATAAAACAGAATCCGCATTAATTATGTTTAATTATAAAGACTTAGTCAGACTTTCGGACATAATTGCGTCGCACGCAACAGTCCGAGCCTTCAATCATTATTTAGTACTACGTTTGTTTTAAATGGTAAAAACGGTCACCGTAGGCTTTGCAATCGCCCTCCCCTTCTTAGGAGATCTGGCTACCTTAATCACTACAGGAATACAACACCTCTTGAGAACAGTATTATTTATCAGTCATATTGTGTAACTTTGCGATACTTCCATAGTCAGGCTTCTCCAATTCTTTAACAAGATATTTCCTGCTGTGCTCTATCTCATTATAAGCTATCTCCATACACACAACTTTGTCCATTTAAATTACATACTTCTACATGTAATTTATTTGGTATTTGTTAGTCTACAGAACTATCTGTGGTTTGGTCTGGTAGACGTTTGCCGGGATTTTGATTTGCATACTTCGAATTTTGCAACTGAATTCTAGTTCGGGTCTAAAATGAATTATTAGTTATAATTTTAAAAACGTTCCGAACGTAAATTAGTTGAATGCTTAAGTTCTATTACACCTCGCAGTATTATTATTACATACCTATAATTTTAATTTTTTTTGACGGTTGTCTTGACGTTCAAATATGTAGTAGGTAATTTTTTTAAATATATTTTTGACTAACTCTATGGCGCAATTTGTAGTGAGCCTGCTTTCTGCTCCGAGGGTTGTGGGTTCGATTGTCACCCCGAGTCTTGGTGTAATATAAATATTCTATATATTATTTATTAATATATTATTATATATCTATAATATTATTTATTTGTATATTTATTTATATATGTATTATTTATAATATTATAGCTTACTATAGGAACAGACGACCGTGTGTGTATTCTGTAGATATTTATTTATTTATTATATTTGAAAGCGCGTTGCCGACCCTATTTCCGATTCCCCCGAGGAGCTCTGGTCACCTTATTCACCAACAGGCAAAACAACACTGCTTGATAACAGTATTATTTAGCTGTGATGTTCAGTTTATCACTTAAGACTCAGTGGCCCTAAGGATTTACTCCTGTGTCAGGTGTCCAGAAACCCACAATACAGAAGTACAAAAGCCCAGATCACGACAAACATCTATATGGCCAATAAAAATGTTTACCACGTGCGGTGATCGAATACGCGACTGCAAGCCCAATAACCAATGCTGTATCGTCAAATGCTAAAGTTGCTATAATGATACAATAATGTAGTAGACAGCAGCAGTTTTTCATCGTCCTCCTCATGTCCTATGACCAGAAAGTCGCACATTTATTCAATACGTTTCACAAAATGCTTACATTAAATAAAACGCGCTAAGTACACTACCTCAAAGGTAGCGTCGAAACGTGTGCATATTATGACGATTACAACTCTTTAAATTTTTTGAATTGTTATATCTCAAGGAAAAAAAATCTTCTTAGGAAAAAAAATATTTAGATATTTTTTATAGATAATTATTTGATATACAATTTTTGTCTGCGCTAATTTTATGATAAAACTTACCGTTTTGCTGAAAATCGCGAAAACCCCGTTATTGTGACTTTTGAACCCCAGTAAATTTTTTTCCAGGTTTCGGATCGACGAGGGCTTTTCAAATCTTATTTAAAATAATGTTTTGAACAATTCTACCAATTTTCAGCCAAGTATGAATTTTTGTGATCTTGAATGTCTAAATTGACCGGACTAAACGTATTTGAGAAATATCGATACTAATATACCCGATCATCATAATTATGTTTTTAGTATCGTTTGAGTAAATTAGCTTACATAAAGTTTATTAATGTTAAGCCGTCTGTTATTTAATTTAAATCAAAGTTGTAAGTTTGTTCGGAATCGGAACCTGTGATTTAACTTCGAATTTCGAAGCAAGACTTCGGTAAAATATTCTTGTAAACTTTGTTCCTACTTAATACTGTCTCATTTGTTTGATCACAACATTGAGTGTTTAATTCATTAAACGACTTCTAAAACAAAAAGAGGTTCTCATTTCGATCGTATTATTTTTTATGTATGTTACTTTAGACTTTTGACTGGGTTGACCGATTTCGATGTTTTTTTTTTTTAATTACTTTCATAAATAAATTATTGATAAACAGATCGACTCGTAAATATATGTATTTCGTAATTATGTTTTGTTATTTATTTACTATTAGTTTTTATACATATATAATTTCATTTTCACGTAACTTAATATGACAGATTGCATTTTTTTTTCATTGTAAGGTTTTATTTGACTTACGACTTAATATAGGCGTGTTTTGTTTCAAATAATTGTAATTCTCAAATATACATATAAATATCTACGAGATCCCACAAAGCTGAGGTCACTGTCGTGAATCAGACTACTACATAAAGCTATATCGGTCCTGGTTTTCATTAAGAACCCCCGATTGTTACTCTGGATAGAGAGATTATTATCAATCCGCAATGGTAAATTATTATTTTCCATTATATTTATAGTGATGCGGTCACCAATCCGTCTGCCCAGCCTGTTGACTATGGGCAATACACATGAGTTCACGCCATTTTTGGCGCGAACTTGAAGAGGTTTATGTCCAGCAGTGGACTGTGATAAACTGAAGTGATGATAATTATAATGATGTTTATAGTATTAAACTTATCATATATCACATAAATCTACATATTAGCTTTGTCACATGGTTTCACAAGCGTTACTTTGAGGAAAAGAAATAACCTATAGGTAAGCTTTCTTGGTAAATGGATACAAAACAAAAAGAATTTTTCAATTCGAACTAGTTGTTCCTGAGCGTAGCACGTACAAATAAACAATAATTGTGTTTGCTCGCAAACGAAAAAAAAACCGACTTCAATTACATCGAAGAGTAATACAACGTAGATCGACGAAAAAATAGTAATACTTTGTTCGTATTCCATATAACGCAACATTATAAAATTGTAGAATTATATAATGTTCTACTGTTATTTCTAACATTTTGTTAGCGATTGTAGGCAGAAATTTCATAAAAGGCCCGTCGTCGATTCGCGCGAAGCGCTGACATCGCTTATTACGGCGGATTTTTTAGTTGAAGCGGATTTATATTGAATTACGGTTTATGTCTTTTTTATTAAAAATATGTAATGTTCATGTTTTCACACAGCTCCGATGCACGACTGGAGTTTACCCCTTCAGATCAACTGTCTAAATAGGCACAAAAAGGCTTACTAGTCTAAGAAATATATTATTACTATATCAAATTGTAAATAAATGAATGCAATAACGCCATCTATCGGAACCTAATTGCGTTATTAGAAAACGTCTGAACGCCATCTCTAACAAGGTCACTCGTTCAGTAGATTTTACTGTTCAATTTTTTCATTCCGGGGCCTTAAATGAAAATCGATTCTTAAGGAGAAAACTCCAAAAACAGTCAAGTAAATACGTCATATCAGATATAGCTCAAAAAGTTCGAGTCAAATCTCAATTATATTTAAATGGGATCACATAACGAGCACCACCTATCGATTAAAAAAAGAATCATCGATATCGGTCCACCCAGTAAAATAGTAATGAGGTTAATATAACGTTGGTCGACGTAAAATAGCCAAGTAAATACCCAGTATTAGCGATAACTCAAAAATTAAAAGCTCAAATATATTTATAACGAATAAACTGCTACTCTCTACTCTAGTGGAATATTTTAATTTGATCGATAGTGAACGAAGTAATTTCATTACATTTTGATAGATGGCGTTGTGGCAAAGTATTGAACATGACCACAGTCGTCTTAACATTGTCATGTAAATACGTGTCATCAAAGATTACTCAAAAATTGCTCATTATATCTCAATCATATTTAAAACGGACGACATGACAAGTATTAGCTTTTGATTTATACAAAAAAGATCAAAATCAGTGCACCCAATAAAAAGATATAACGTATAATACAACGTAGGGTGACGAAAAAACCGTCAAGTAAATACGCAATATTAGATATAACTCACAAATTACGAATCAAATCTCAATTAAATTTGAATGGGACCACGTGACGAATAGTAGCTTTTAATTTATATAAGAAACGTCAAAATCGGTGCACCCAGTAAAAAGTTATGAGGTATAATACAACGTAAGGTGACGAAAATAATGTCAAGTAAATACGCGTTATCAAAGATTAATCAAAAAGTAGTTATCAGATCTCGATAAAATTTATATGTGACCACATGATAAACATCAGCTTTCGATTAAAGTAAAAATTATCAAAATCGATACACCCAGTAAAAAGTTATTGCGGATTTTCAAGAGTTTCTCTCGATTTCTCTGGAATTCCATCATCAGATCCTAGTTTCCTTATCATGGTACCAAACTAGGGATATCCCCTTTCCAACAAAAAAAGAATTATCAAAATCGGTACACCCAGTAGAAAGTTATGTGGTAT
This sequence comes from Melitaea cinxia, assembly GCF_905220565.1. Classification (NCBI taxonomy): domain Eukaryota; kingdom Metazoa; phylum Arthropoda; class Insecta; order Lepidoptera; family Nymphalidae; genus Melitaea; species Melitaea cinxia. Next base: position 15,162,556 of record NC_059401.1, read on the forward strand.
AATACAACGTAGGTCGACGAAAAAATCGTCAAGTAAAAACGCATTATTAGATATAATTCGAAAAGTAGTTGTTAGATCTCAAATAAATTTAAATGGGACCAATCGGCACACACCACCTTTCGATTAAAACAAAATTTGTCGAAATCGGTCTACCTGGTCAAAAGTTCTGATGTAACATACATAAAAAAAAAAAAAAAAAAAAAAAAAAAAAAAAAATACAGTCGAATTGAGAACCTCCTCCTTTTTTGGAAGTCGGTTAAAAAAAATAAACAAACATTTCAGCTCTATAATAGTATACCCATACTTTTATATAGAAGTAACCTTATAAAGGCTCTTACAGTTAAAATACATAAACATCAATTTGTAAATTAAAAAAAAAAAAACATGTAGATAAACCTACAAAATACAAAATAATATTTTTTTCATGCTCATGAACGTAACACTTCGAAATAAGGAGTATACTAGATCCTCTGAATGCGTAAATACATTTATATGTATACAATGTATGTATGAGTGAATCCTCTACAGTCTACGCAAACACAGAAAGCGTTAATTAAAAAATATATATTTTCAATTCAATTTGTACCACCCTATTCAGTCTTGATTAAACGACTGAGTTAAAAAAACCTACACCTTTATACAAAGGTGCGAACGCAGACGCGCCAAGTGTGAAACTGAAAAATATTGATGCAAAGCATGCTATACAAAACCGCTCGACTCAGTCAAAGGCCTCCGTTGATTCCGATTACCGGCTGTCATTACTATGTAGTTAGCTAAAACAAAATGTATACAAATCTCAAACGTCTACAAAGGTTGTTTTCCAGGCACCAGGTCTCTTGTTTGAAGGAGGCGGTGAGCATTGAAGCCCTACACAATAGCGCTGACGTCACATGCCTTCCTTTGATGAATAAACCTAAGCTAGGTACTATACGTCATTTGAATATCAACCTAATTTTTGTTGCAATAAGAATGATTTTTCTAAATTGATTTTCGGTTTAATAATTTGTTTATTAGCGCTGTGGATGATCCTTGAGATCGGTAAGATTATTTAGTAAGGTTAAAGCTGATTCTTAATTTTTTGAACAATCATCATTCATTCATTCAATCATTTCATTTTCAATCATTCATTTCATTTTTTTAATTAAATCCCCTTGTTTTTTAATCGACTTTATTTTCGTATTTTGGCACCGTGATAATAAATGTCATGGTGGCAATGTTATTTACTTTGCTAGTCTGTATGAATCCGTTTCGTTTCATTTTATACAAAAGTGGTAAAGCGTGCTGTTTACCTCGTTTAATACAATAGTAAACAACAGTAGAACAACGGGATTAACGGACTTTGCTGGAGGAGATAATGTTAATCAATGGTTTATTTTTTATTTACGATTAGATTAAAGTAAAAAAAAAAAACTATTATTGCAAATAAAAAGGTTTTATATTATATTTCTTTCGTCTATTTATTTCAAATATAAGAATTTTTTTTGACTATTTAAGAATAAAATAATTGAACATTATCATTATTAAAATGAAAGCAATAGACATAAAACCGTGTGAAACCAAAAAAGTCATCGCATCAAATAACGAATCACAGCGTAAAGATATGTATGGTAATTACGCAAACAGCAAATTCTATACTACAAATACGCATTTATTTGTTACACTTTATTGTAATAAATACTCAAGAATATAGACGTAATATTGCGTTAAATTTGTAGAAATATAAGAATTCCTTAGCTCTGCACACATTTTTATAGATTAAAGCTAAATAAGGTCTGTGTAGAAAATTGTTTGACCCAAGCAAACAGAGTTGAAAGAAGTCGTACATTTTCTAAAGTTAGTCTAAATCTATATTAATATATAAAGGAGAAAATATTTTATTTTAATTTATAACTTTAAAATGTGAAATTACATCGAGTAATAACAATACATTTTTAATGATAAATCATTGAAAATAAATATAAATAAATATGTTTTATTTACCCGATCCAAATTTCTTCGATAGGTAATTTAAAGTCTGTTTTCTAGGAAAAAGCTGATTGATACACAAAAAAAAATGGTATAAACATAACATTAAACATTACAGAAATTGAACTTGACACAAGTTTTTATAAGCGTTAAGTCGTCGGTCCCGGTTGTTATCATGTACACCTGATAGCGATCGTTACTCATGGTAGGAAATGTATCTACCAACTCGAGAGCAGCGTGGTGGATTAAGCTCTGATCCTTCTATTATCTGGGAAAAGAGACCTATGCCCAGCTGTGGGATAGTACCTATAGGCTGGAGCGTTATAATTATATACTAATGTCATTGACATTCATTTCAAATCGTTTCTAAGACTTTTGTCAACTTTTTACTGTATTATAAGGTATCATACGTCTCATTTCGTACAACTATTTTTAAAACTTTGAATACGAGTATCCGTAATAAATAATGGATTCAATTTATATGTATTTTGCTTTTGATATTTCCAAAGAGAAATGGCAGACTTCTTAACTCCATGATGTCAGAGTATTTATACTTTCAATAATATATTTGAGTCATTATTGCTCTCAAACTAAATTAAAAATAAAAAAACTTATCTGCTATCGTTCCTCAGGTATACCTCCGAACCATAAGCACAGCAAAGAAACAGTACCTTTAAAATTTTCTACCCTAGTTTCAGCATTGCCTATCAGAATCCTTTCATCAATCAGCTGGAGTGTACTGAACGATGTTTTTGTTTCAGCTCCGGCTTGACAATCGGCGCGATGAGCGAGCTAAGGGGGGGCAGGCGCATCCCCACCCCTATGCCTCCTCCCAAGGAGCATCCCAACCGGTGAGTAACAATAAACACAGCATAATAGACCTATACAAAATTTAGATAGTTTGAATACTCAATAACGTCTATTAGAACAGATGGTTAAATGGAATTAGATAGATCGCTTTCATAATTTAAAGTTACTCTGTAAATACTTCTAGTCTTGATTTGAGTTAAAATAAAACGTTGTTCTAAGATGATTTGAATGATAGATGACATAAAAACTACTAACTAAACTTTATTAAATTGTAATAAATAATAAATTTTTAGACCAAGTTCTGTAAGAACTTGCAAAAGTTAAAAAGTGAAATATTCTAGTTGGCAATGACATGAAAATTTAGACGTCGAAAAGAAATAAATACATGGAAAATAGCTTTCAATTTATTCACATGTATTACGTAATATAAACAAAGATGTATTTAAAACAATCGTTTATCATAATTTCATATGGAGTGCGACGTTAAGTAAACGATATGCTTGAAATTCAATAGTATCGTACAAAAAAATCTCCCAGATTCTGACACACGTGCGGGTTCGAGGATAATGTATGTTGTATATGGTCCCGATCTTGGCTGTATACATTTCATACAGCTTTGATAATATTTATTTTTTTGTCCTAATACGCTGAGGGAATTAAAAAATTGTGAACAGTTTCTAATTCATTCATAATATCCGTGGCTAAAAATATCAATCAGATTTTTAGTATACTTTTACTTTTGATTGTTTTTAAGGTTCCGTATCGCAATAGAAAAAAAGCGGAACCCTTATAGGATCACTTTGTTATCCGTTTGTTTGTCACGACACGTTTTCTCAGGAATGTGCAGAGGTATCAAGTTGAAATTATTATCAAATATTCAAGCCTAATGTCCCTTAGAGCTGTGAAAAAATTAAGCTTCTATAAGCCAACGCAATCAAAAGACAGCTATTTATGCTGCAAATTTTCGACACTCTCAAGGGAATCAAAACCTACAGGGTACTCCCGTGAACTCAGAATTTTGAAATTTGGTATGAAGCAACGTCTTATAGCACAGATAAAGGAAAAATTGCGAAAAGCATAAACTTTAGTTACATGTTATTCTTTATATACAATTAAAATTGAATGTTGCTAAGCGCATAACTCGAGAAGGGGTCGACCAATTCAGCTAATTAATTTTTTATATGTTCTTTAACGACCACGGAAGGTTTTATACTTTAAAAAAAATTCTATTAACTTTTCACAGAACGAAGTCTGTCCGGGCAGCTAGTAATAAAAATATTTCTTATAATTTTGTTGTATTATAACCCTCGGTGCGTGAGTTCGACTCGCACTTGGCCGATTTTTTATTAATATTTTGATCATTTACAAATAGTTGTAAAGTAAACTAATCAGCTTCTAAAGTGGGCAAAGATTTTCTCCTTTTACGAGTTACTCGCAGATAATCTTCTAATCAAGAAAAACGATAGATGTCCAGCAGAAATGTACCAGATCATATCTTATATATAAAATTCTCGTGTCACAATGTTAGTTAAAATACTTCTCCGAAACGGGTGGACAGATTTTTATGAAATTTTGTGTACATATCGGGTAGGTCTGAAAATCGGCCAACATCTATTTTTCACACCCCTAAGTTATAAGAGGGGGAGGGATTAAGGGGGTTAATAACATATGGCAAAACAACGTTTGCGGGGTGAGCCAGTTATGTAACAAACATCAAAATTCTGGGTTGTCTCGAAGAAATGGCTAATAAGTCATAAGTCCGCCCCATAATATATTTGTGGTGTACAACAAAGTATAAAATAAATAAAATTCACCGAAATTCACTTTAATGGACCAGAGTCACCGTCTTTAAATTTAGACGCAATAAAAAGTTATAATATAAAAAATATGTTTTTATTATAGTTATATTATTGAATAAGTAAATAATACAAAGAAATCATTCCATTCGGTCCAGAATTTCAGTATCTTCAATATCGAGAGTCGTAAAAAGTTTCTTGATAGACTCTGCCCATTCTAACTTTGGAATTGCTTCACCAGTCTTTACATTTGAATCGCTATAAAGGCTTGGATATTTATGGGAATTCAAACACTCAAACTTTTGTAAGAGAATTAAAGTTTTAAACGTAAACGGTCAAGTATTCAAAGGTAGCAATTGAGAATCTTTTACAAGTGATTGTATCTTTTGACTTTATAGATCGAAGTTCCTGAATAGGAGAGAATTGATTGGACTCCTTTGTGATGCTGTATAGTGTTGCATTTTCTAATTATTTTCCCATTATTTATATAAATATATACCTTCTTCTGTTGTTTCACATAAATCTTTAATCATTTCAAGAATGTGATTGATGGTGATTTGAATTTAAATTTTGTTCAACAGTTAATTGGTCGGTACCAATGTTCAGAATATAACGATTGTAGCATAGAATATATATACACAAGTATGCATGATAATATATTTAGTAGACAATAGTTATCTTGATTCATTGCTGTCATCAATGCGGCAAGTTAGAAATTTAGATATCAACACAGAGAAATTATAATTTTGATCATTATTTAAACCTGTTCGTTTAAACCCATTCTTTAATTAAACGGACTACTTTAAGATTTTGTCGTCTATAGGATTCAACTAAGAAAAGTACATTTGCCAGAATCGTAAGGGAATTTTACTAATCACAGCTTGAACAAAAACAAAGTCCTAACCACACAACGGACAGAATTCTTGTAACCAATCATCAAACATTTTGACAAATTAAAATTTGTATTCAACAAAAAAAAAAAAAAAAAAAACAACGATACAAAGATTATTCATGCAAAATTCGATCACTCCATAATTATTAGTAATGTATACGAAGCGTGTTTTCGTCTGACGTGACGTGAATGCGCATCACATTGATTGGTTCATGATATTGAAAGGGATCGAATACAATGTTACCTGGAACGTCGCCCTGTTGTATTAGGATGCGTGGTGAAACACGATTGCATCTATATCACTCAAATTAATATACTATGATTTGGTGTTTCATTAAGGTAGGTATGCCGTGTGGTGTTGGCCGAGCAGAATAGCACCACCCCCTTTCTTCCCGTTGGGGTCGTAAAGGGGGGCCGAGGGATAAACCTGGCTCAAAATCATCAGGGCCCTGGAGAAGGAAAATTTCATTTGAAACCCGGAATCGGGTCTCCGTCAAGCATTCATGGCACAGCTCTAAAATGCGAAAGACTCCTGGAGCCGAACTGGCTTCACACATATCGACTCGTTGTTCCTGTGGGCCTAGCCAGTGAGGTCGAGGGGGTGGCGCAGAGCTTAGGCAACTCTGCGTTTTCCTGAAGAGTGTCCTAGGCGACACAGTGTCTGTCTGACACTGTCTAAATCATCATAAAATAAAATAAATTATTCGAGTATGGGGTACATAACATTCATGATCTTATGTAAATTTTCTTCCATCGAAATACAAGCAAACGCGGCACCTTCCACATGAATTCAGCTATTATTAGTTCACAGTTCCTGCAATATAATACATTGCACCGCAACATTACAGCGTCATTGTATTCAAATGTTTTGTCAAAGGGAAAATCTATAAATATTATAAGCGCTAAAGTTTTGACGGGTGCTTTTCCTTTTTCCTCTGGGCAAAAAAAAAATGCCCGACAGTGGTTATAAGTGCAGACTAGAAGTTCCATTATTTACGAAATTGTTTTACTTTAAGATCTTAGTGTTTTCTCTCCAAACGACACAAATATGTAATTTGGCATAAGCAAAGATATTAATAATAATAATATTTAAAAATATTTATAGGTAATTTGTCGCCCACCCGTTAAGATGTAAGTTACTAGGCCTTTAGGAAAGGTTATCATCTCAGTTTCTCAGTTACTGTGTTATCACGAACACACACGGCGACAACCCTACGAATATAAATTGGTTAAAATTATTTGCATTCGGCTCTATTTAGATTTTAATTTAATATTTTACTAAATAAAATTATTGCCCTATATTAAAAGGCTTGTTAAATTTGCATTGACTCGCTCTGCGAAATAAATAGCGTATGAATTTTTGATGAAGTTTTTATTTAAAAGTGTTTAAATTTTTAAATAACTTTTTAAATAGAAATACAACAATATTTACCTTTTAAGTGTAACTGTACCTGAGCCTTGATTATAAAAAATAAATCCAGTATGAAGATGTATTTTTTTATATTAGTTTACAAAGTCGCGAATTCATTGTTGTTTTGAAGTCGTTACAAATATTAGTAGCATGCGTCGTCATTTACGTCTATTTATATAATAAAAAAAGTCAAATTTGTGACTACATACGGTGTACGTACGGTAAAGTAATGTACGGAATAGTACGTAACCTATATCATGAAAGAAATAACATTATAAATCATATACATATACAAAGGTTGTATAGACCAATACATAAACATTTCAAAACTGAAAGCGGATAGTCACGATAGATATCTAGTATTATGTGTCGTTATAATATATTTTTAGATAGCCACGATCACTACGCGTAAGGAAAATCAAAATCAAAATCCAAAACAGCTTTATTCACATAAGCCCCAAGAGCACTTTCGAATCGTCACTTTTCAAATTAAAACTTTAAAAATAAATTATTATTTTTGTAAAAGTAAAGCTACCACCGATTCGGAATGTAGATTCTGCAGAGAAGAATCGGAAGAAGAGAAACTCCGCAGTTACTATTTTGAAAAATAATATATAAACTGTGTTTTAGCTAATATAATTCCATAATTCAGCCTTAAATATAGATATATGCGTTATTATATCAGGTTTCGACGTGTATCCCCACAATACAATCTTGTAATACTACACGTCACTTGTACGAGTTTATTTAATAACCTATCGCTACCTTAAAATTTACTGTTTAAAATTTTGATTTAGGGCCTGTTTCGCCATTGTGGATGATGTTTATTCGTGACTTACGAATAGAGCAGGAGGTGAAATAGTCCATAAAAGGCCTGTTTCACCTAAATTTATAAACATCAATTTTTAGATTCACTGTTAGCCAAAAAATATTTCGTAAATAAAGTGGAAATTGATGGTAAAAAGAAAAAAAGTGTGTGTATTAGCTCCGACGCACAGCTGGAGTTTACTTTTTCAGATCGACTGTCTAAATAGGCACTGAATAGTCTAAGAAAAAGATTAATACCATATAAAATGGTAAATAAACGAATCAAATAACGCCAGCTATTGGAACCCAATAGGGTTAAAAAGTAAAAAATTTTTAGTTGTCCCTACAGTAATAAGCGAAACGTAACTCTCTCTCTTTCTATCTCCACTAACTTATATCTCACTCTCAACCTCCATTCGCCTCGCACGATCACACTTTTCGTAACGCTCTCGTCGCGCATTCACCAGCTTACTCCCCAAGTCAAGCAAGCGTAAAGAAGTTTTACTAAAAAAATATATGAACTCTACTAATAAAAAAGCAAATATAAAAATATACATACAAACAGCCAATTTACAGCAAAACATACTATTAACTAAAACTTTATAACCAGAAGCGTTTACAGAGGCTTACATAAAACATGACCAAAAGCACACCCCATACGGGCAGTTGAAAGTAAATATTTCCATATGAGTAATGTTAATGCGCTTAAAAAATTAATGCACCTCATACGAGTTCACCAAAGCCGTGCGTTTTTGATGACAGCGTATAATAAACATACGCACGTGTGATGTGGAACGTGGCGCAAGTAACAAGCTAAAGAAATAACAAAAAATAAAAGGCTGTCTACTTTATTGTCTAACATACCGATGTTTGCGCCCTTAACATGTAGCGAATCATCATTTCAGCCTATCGCAGTTCACTACTGGACCACTAGGCCTCCACAAATTTGCGCCAAAAATGGCGTGAACTCACGTGTGTTGCCCATAGTTACCACGCTCGGCAGGCGGGTTGGTGACCGCAGGACTAGCTTTGTCGCACCGAAGACGCTGTTGCGCGTCTTCGGCCTGTCTATTTCAAACATATAGCCAATGATAATAAATAAAAAAAGGAAACAAAAAGATTAGACCTATTGCGATCCTCTTAAAAACTGACTCTTAAGTACCTATAGTAATAAAGTGATACTGTAAGTCTCTTATGTTTCTATATCTTTGACAGTCGTCATATATATTATTATTATTTTTTGAAATGTTTAACACGTAATAAATAGTTGTAGAGTCGTGATTCTTCGACTATGACTACTATATACTAACTAGATAAATGAAGTAAAAAAATAAATCGCTGCTTTTATGAATTATACCACAGGCTGATACAGAAATAAAAAAAGTTAACAAACAGGCTACGCGGCATTGCGCTTCTTATAAATAATGTGTGAACTCCGAAAATACATAATTTTAATTTTTTTTTAATTTTTAATCTATTTGTAGCTTTGAGGAATAGTTAAATTGCATTAGCTTGGGTGTTTTTTTTTTGTTAAGTTTTGTATGAGTAAAGGTACTAATATATAAGACATAACTTTGGAGATACCAATCACTGTTACTAATTATGAATTTTGTTTTTATTTCCTTATAATTGCTATAAACACGTGACTATAAATACGTGCTATAAATACAAATTGATAAATGAATCTCATAATAAGAAAAAATATACAATAATATAAACTTCTTGATTAACGAAACTCCATTGGAAAAAAAAACGTATAAATTTCCAGGCCAAATACTTATTCGCCTTTTTTTCACCAACTGTCTATATCCCGAAATTTGGCCAATGTGACCTAATCAAGGACCCACCACGCTCGACCGAAATAGTAATCTAAAAATAGTTGTAACAAAAATGCGTCAGTAAATGGTAAGATGAAAACAAAAGAATTTTCAGTCTCGTGAACAAGAAGTTCGCAGTTAATGTCGAATAATCGAGCGCTGAAAAATGAAAATATTTTTTGAATAACTATAGCAATAAAAATAAAAGAAGGATGAAATAAAAAAATATATAGGCTATTTAAAAAATGGAAAACGAGTTTTTAGTGTAAAACATTTATATTTGACATTAATGTATAACTTTTTATACATACCATTTCAATCACATTACGATATTCATGGTAAAATAAAACAATGAGATATTTTGTTATCTTTTACCGAAAAATCTCTAATAGTTCAACGTCTAACGATATCCAATATATGTATTTTTCTGTGTAACCATTAAATTCTACATCACCAGCCAAAGATATTTCCACAACTTGTAAGTCGAGAAGTTTGTTTAAGAAATATTTGTATGCTCTTCATTGTAGAGTATATATATGTAAAATACTTGTATCTCCTTCCTTTTAGAGTATATGATAGCCTATCAGTAGCTTATGTTACAGATGAAATGTATCAGAAAACAGTAAAACATGTCCTGAATTATTCTGGAAAGGTATACGATAGCGTAAACGTTTATATACTCGACACAAATAATCCTTTGATTCGCGCCAAAAACCAACATCATCGTTCAACAGACGAGTATCCGTAACGAGCGGACAGACGAATAAATTGTTTACATGTACCTACATGTACATGTAGGTATATACATGTATTTGTCTGCATTTGTCGAGAATTTAAACGAGACATGACGCTTGTCTCTTCGAAATAATTTCGATTACATCAAAGTAATTTCGAACGTTTTTCCACTCCGCTATTATCAAGACTACTTAACATTTCAAAGATTCGCCGCTTCATCCAATGACCCCAGACTTGACGTCAGTTAAGTCTAAGTGTTGCCGGTCTTTTGAAACGCGCTTTGGGGGTAAATTTGAGTGCCATCTCTGCGAGGTAACCAAAGATATAAAGACAGCATGTGAAAATACGCTCAAGGAGACGAGCTTTTCTCGTTGATAAGTTTTCGCTTATGAATTTAGTTTTTAATCAAAAATATAATAACCATAGACTTACCATATACCGATAGGCATTTCAAATCCAATTAATATTTATACTAAATAAAGGGTAGTCCTAGGTTTATTATGTGTGTTTCTAACTGAATCAAAACAATCTGCCTGTAACATCCCATTGCGGGGCATAGACGAGACTGCTCGAGTATGTGTTATTTATTAATAATTAGATTTTAATCCACCAGGCTGCTCCACTGCAGGTTGGCGAATATATTCCCTACTATGAGTGACGATCGCTATCAGTTGTATATTCGAACAACCGGGACCGATAGCTTTACGTGCTCTCCGAGGCTACAATCTACAAGGGTAATACAAACAAATATGGGTACAAATACAAATATCCACTTCGAGCGGGAATTGAACCAACGACCATTGATGTTTATGCAGCACACCAAAGTTGTCGTATTTCTAATTATTATAAGTCTTTTAAGTAAAATGCCTCACATGTTAGGTTAAAAATATGAACACATTCAACATTCAGTCATTTCCAGTCTTTTATGATGTCTCATATTGCATTATCCATTGAAGCGATCATAATAGAAGCACTCTGGACAATGCATTGTATTATGAACAGAGATTCATATCCTTTTGAAATCTACTTTTAGTCATATTAATAGAATTGAATGAAAATTAATATAGGCTAATATTAGCCTGTTTTTGATTTATTTACTACAAGATGATCCAGGGAACTCATCTTTTTTTTGTACTAATCTTGTTCTGAAAATGACGATCAAAAACAAAGGAAATATCCAATTTATTACAGTCATTAGTATGTTATACATGCAACAGATTTCTGAATAATTATAAGCAAAATTAGATTGCTTTGTTTTATATTTGAGATATAAGAAATGTATAAGATTTAGGTCTTATTTCAGCGATTAATGATATTGATTATAAACTAAAACTTTTAACAGATACTATTTTAATGGTTAAAAAGAAATGTATAATCACCATCAAATCAACTTTATTCAAATAGGCTTCAAAAGCACCATCAAATCGTCACCTCACGAATTAAATATTTAATTATTATCAAAAGTGAAGCTATAGCTATCTGTCTATTTGTTCCGGTTAATCTTTGAAATGGCTGGACCGATTTTGACGGGACTTAGCAGATAGCTAATGTAATAAGGAGTAGGTAACTTAAGCTACTTTTATTTTAGATTTTTTTTATAACTCTGCGAACTAAATAATAACTTATTTTTGGTCAATTCCACGCGGACGAAGTTGCGGGCACAGCTAGGCTAGTTTTAAATAAAATAAACTGTGTTTTAATACAAAATTGGTAATATCTTGAATGGGACTAAGTCCACATTATATTATACATGAGACAGTTCTATCAGTTACCGCTAGAATAGAGTCCTAACTGTCTAATACTCGTGTGCCTATCATAGTAATGGAATTGTACTATGATCAATATTAAACGTATTTAATAATGTTTTATTTGTGTATCCTATTTTTGTAACGTCCTTCATCGTCAGGATGGCCGAGCGGTCTAAGGCGCTGCGTTCAGGTCGCAGTCCACTTCTGTGGGCGTGGGTTCGAATCCCACTTCTGACATGAAAATAGTTTTTTGTAAAGAATTAAATATATCTATCTCCCCTTTTTTATATTCATCTTTCAACTTTGCTATTGACATTTTTACGGGTAATTTTACACGGAATTATTTTTGTAGATTGATGAACATGATAGGATCTTAAGTTATATCATTAGAATGTGGGTTTTGCTTAATTTAACCGACTTCATGTCTGGATATTTTTATCGTAACTATTTAAACGGAATAATATTTTTTTAACTATATGTAAATAATCTTATAAATAAACCTCGTAGCTGAAAAAATTCTAAGGATAAGACGCTACATTCCGTAGTGCAGCGGTGCTGAACGAGATTTGCAACAAAATATGCCGCTTGATTTGAATGTACCAATCTAATCTGAAAAGTATAGAAAGTCAATGCGCATAATACTTCACACATCGTTTATACAAATATTATTTTTCTTTTTCGAAGCTCATTATTAGAATAAATTTAAACCAAACGAAGTCGGCTAGTGAAGTTATTTAGTGACCACGCTAAACATTAGACTCGTAACTACGAGATAATTAAAGGTTGACTCATTTCTTATCAAGAGGAACGCCGACAATTAATCTTTGAACCTTGTATAATTGGTAATGAATTCTTAAAACGAATTATTTTTTATTGATGTTTGAGACAATCAACGTATTGTCTTAGTGACCTTCTTTTACTGAAATTATTTATCTATACAAATAAATAAAATTGGAGTGTCTGTTTGTAATTTTAAAATAATCGGTTTTTACTAAATGCATATGGATGTATACACGGTACATATACCAAAATAACATTTTCTTACAATTTTTGTCTGCCTGTCTGTCGTTTTGTTTGTCCCGACTAATCTCTGAAACGGCTGGACCGATTTTGACGGGAGTTTTACTGGCAGATAGCTAGATATAATAAAAAGTAACTTAGGCTACTTTTATTCTATATTTTTTGTTAAATAATAAGTTATTTTGTTAAATTCCACGCGGACAAAGTCGCGGGCACAACTTGTATCAATTATAAATATTTTCAAATAGGTGACCCCATTGACGTCATCCTGTCTGCACATTACGTTTTCTGAAAATTTCCAATTTTCTGTTCAATTTTCTTGAGTTTTCATTCCGCTTCTAGCTATACAATTTTAGTGATAGTATAGATTTTAAATTAGACTGACCATTGTACTGGAACAAAATCTCATCTTTTTCTATCACATGATTGATAATTGTGTTTGCTTGCAAATAAACAAAAACCGACATCAATTACATTAATCTTACTGTGTACCAAAAAAAAAAGGCTAGTAAATGGGTCATGCACAAATTTTTACAGAAATTAGTCTAATTTTCAACTATAATTAAAAACAAAGTTTTGAAAATATTTAATACTCATAGTGAATACAGAATATATTTAGTTAGGCAGTGGACCTAAGTACATTGCAATTGAAAACAAGATTACATAGGATACAAGACTTGTGGTGTACATAAAGTCTATTCCTAATGTTCGTTTCTGAATTGTAAGCGTATTTGTTGTCTGAACTTGTTGTCTTTCTATAAATGTTGCTTTATTTATTGCTATTTGAGAATTCCGCATTAGAATTTAAGATGCACATACTTTACTTAATTCCTTTGAATTGTTGAATAACATGCAGGTACTATTTTGCAAAAATATAACTAATATAAATAGTTGTGAGTATGTTTATATCTTTGCAAATTTTTGAGGTTGCTTTCTTAATATTTACTATAAATACCCTTTGAGTTTTCTCTATTGTACTTATATTATTAAAGTCACTATTAAGGAAGTAAAAATGAAACCTAATTAGTTTCTATGTATCTTTACGAGGATAAACGCAGTAGTAAATAAGTCAACCTTCATAGGCATGTTGTTGTAAAAAATCCTAACTAAGATAGTAGGTGAGCTGAAGATGTCTGAATTCAAGAGTTATATTTTTCCCTTAGAACGTTTTGTATTATAAAAACCAACAGTAACGTCTCAGACATAATTTTGGCACACATGATATATTTATACATCTATACAAATAAATAAAATTGAAGTGTCAGTTCGTAATATTAAAATAACCGCTTTTTATTAAATTCATATGTACACGGTACATATACCAAAATTAACTTCTGCCTGTCTGTCTGTTTGTTCCGGCTAATCTCTGAAACAGCTAAACCGATTTTGGCGGGACTTTCACTGGCAGATAGCTTATGTAATAAGGACTAACTTAGGCTAGTTTTATTTTAATTTTTTTTGTGTTATGACTCTGCGAACTAAACAATAACTATTTTGGTAAATTCCACGCGGGCGAAGTCGGGTATAGCTACTCTTTAATAAATCGGCTCTCTGTTCATCGTGGTTGATTAAGCTTTAATTCTTATCCGTCGATAAAATTAATACTTGATTGCTAGAATGTAGTAAAATCTATTTAGAAAAAAAGTAGGATCGATCGAGCAAATAATATTTCCAAAAAAATTTTGGACAAAGCATATTCTGTCTTACTGTTTATACCTTAATGATTATTTTGGTTTAGTTCGTTAGAATATGGCAGCACGAAAAGTTGTTGAAACATTTATACAAAACCCAACGTTTTTAAATACGTCTCTTAACATCATCACGACTAAACATGCTGGCAGTCTAGTCTAACGAAGTATTCAACGGTTTAACACTTCACTTGGAGTTGATGCGAACTATTCAAAGAATTTTCCTCTTACAAATTCTAACACATAATGTTGGGTGTCTTTGTTTTTCACTCGACGTGCGGGAGTTTTAATTGACGGATTATGACTAGTCTTGGCTTTAGTAGGCTAGATATTCGCTTGCAAAATTTCATCCTTTCTTTCAGAGTGTAAGGTCGTGGACAGAATTAATAAAAGTTGTCAATTTTGAGTGGATAATCAAATTGTGAAGGAAAATATAAATATTCATTTAAACCTGACGCAAATTTGGCAATGACAAGATTTCTGCATTAGATGCGTTGACGCAGCGGTCACAGCGCTGGTTATGGATGATTTATTCATTAAATTTCGGGACATTTTGAGGAGTTTCGAAGTCGAACTTACTTTGTACTTCATATTTTCACCTGGTTTTATGACTTATTAACAATTCTGAACCACTAAGAAGTTGTTAATACAATTTTGTGCAGTATAACTCATTATGCAAATTACTATGTTTGTTGTTGGTAATTTTTAATTTCAGATTTATCGGCACTGTTGTTAACGCCATTGTCATGACGTGGTCTTGTTTAATATTCCATTTTCGTGTAAACCATAGAGTTATTGATGGTCAAAATTTAAAAACTAACATTATGCAAGTTATCGTAAACCCAGAACACTGACCATCAGTTTTACGACTATGAGGAAACGAATGTGTACCTAGAATTAGACTTACCGTTACCATGGATACAGAACCGCTTTTAAAATACATAAAGTTTTGTTTCGTAGAGCGTAACTTTTCTCAAAGTGCCATAAATAATACTGTTTAGCTTCCAAATGCATTTAAGGAAAACATAAGCTGCGGAATTATCACAGTATCTTTGCTATCTAATTTGATATACCCAGTAAAACTTTAGAAGACAACGAATTCTAAAACAGTATTAATTCCCGAGTACTAATCTGTTGGATCAGATAACTACGACAGATTGTCAGAAACTTCGTGATTGAAATCGAAAATTTCAATCTTGTCTGGAGTTCGCTGATGTGTTTCTGAATTGTGTTTATTTTTATAGGTCTTAATAAAAAGCTGTGAAACAGTCAACAATTTTACTTACCCATTTGTATGTTTAATAGCTATTTTTCTAAAGCTACAGAAGATAAAAAAATACATATTTTAAAGAGTTTTAGTAAAAATTTGTAGGACAGTAATTGTTTCCAGTGCATTCACTTTCACTAGCCCGTTGGCGCAGTTTGTAAAGACAAAACTTTCTGCTCCGGGGGTTGTGGGTTCGATTCCCACCCTGGGTGTAATATATATATTTATTTAAATATGTATTATTTATATGTAAGTTTATCGAAAAAAATAATAATATGTATCTATGCCAGTCTGCTGTTACCTATAACAAGCATTGAGTTGCTCACATTAGGAATAGACGACCGTATGTGTATTGTGTAGATGTTTGTTTATTTATTCACTAAAACTTTTGTAAGACATTTTTTTTGAGTCCATAGATAAGTAATTATACTAAAGGCATTACTTAAAACTTAAAAAAAATTGTCTGTAAAATCAACTCTCGTTTTGTATATAATTTTAGCATCATTGACATTTTAACTTAAACATTGACATTTTAACTTTTAACTGAGGTAGGGCACAGCAGGAATTTCCTGCTCAAAATATGGAGCAGCCCGACTGGGGTAGTACCTCGACCTTACAGAAGATCACAGCTAAATAATACTGTTTTCAAGCAGTATTGTGTTCCTGTTGGTGAGTAAGGTGACCAGAGCTCCTGGGGGGATTGGGGATCTGGTCGGCAACGCGCTTGCGATGCTTCTTGTGTTGCAGGTGTCTATAAGCTACGGTAATCGCTTACCATCAGGTGAGCCGTACGCTTGTTTGCCGACCTAGTGATATAAAAAAAAAAAAAAAATTTACCACAGCAGGAATTTCCTGTTAAAAATATGGACCAGCCCGACTGGGGTAGTACCTCGACCTTCTGGGGTAGTACCTCGACCTCCTGGGGTAGTACTTCGATGCTTCTGGTATTGTAGGCGTCTATAAGCTACGGTAATCTCTTACCATCAGGTGAGCTGTACGCTTGTTTGCCGACCTAGTGACATAAAAAAATGAGACGAGCTATCTTGAAAGTTAATAAATATGGTTTCGTTTCATATTAAGGATAATTCCATTTTCAAAAAATTGATAAGGCTTAAAACGGACAGATTATTAAATAAATAAGCAAATATCTTGTCGTATGTATATTGTTGCAAAAATAGGTACTAATATATTTTTTGTCAACTAAACCTTCAAAAAAATGGAATTGACAAACGCGTATTTGTAAGTAATCAATAAAAGTCTCAAGAGTATACAAAGTTTCGTAAAGAATACTGTCAAAACTAAGCAAACGTTGGCGTTGACGAATTCTTTCGATTATTTACTAAGTTTTTCCATTATTGTACTGAAATCTATTCCGTTTTGTAGACATTTCTTATTGATAGAAACATTTGAAAAGTTTTTTTGTTTAACATTCAATATCAATAATTTAAATTATATTAAAATTCATAATTTCAAGCGTGTTTTCTTAAGTGCAATATGTGATATTAGAGCCTGTGTTTTTTCCATTTCTGTATAAAAATCCGTGGATAAAGGAAAAGAAAAGGTGCTATGAAGGAGGAGAGTCAATTTGAATATAATCCGAATAGCCGTTACTGCATCACCATCCTTCAACCTTTTCTATCTAGTGGGAAGAATCTTAAGAAGACATTAAATTGTTACAAAGTATAAAATCATTCAATTGACGTGATTATCGTTTAAGATTAATATCGTAACGCCCGTAAGTTGACTATTGACGTCTCGAGCGACTTAAAATATAAGTGATTGGTAAACCCAAATAAGACAATTTTTTTCCTAGGATTCTTTTAGTAAAGCATTTGTTATAATAAGCCTCGTCTAATTGACAATGCGTATTTAACCTTGTTATTATCACTAGTGCTTGAAATTTCTGCAAATATTAATGTACTACTGTTCGGTTAGAATTTTTCTTGAAACAAGCGAATTATTGTCGCGGCAATATAGCGGTAAGGCGTCCGGTGTTTCCCTTTGATCCGCCATGTGGTTCCGGCGTGCGCACGTGCCAACATTGCGATGGTCAGTTATTGCTTTTCTGACTACATCGTATTCTTACAACGAACAGACGAACAAAAACGTTCAAGCCATTGTGAGCTCTGCTCTTTTGCATTACGAGCGGAGTTGGTTTAATATATTTATATAGCATTAGTAACGAAGTACGTGTATTCGATTTGTAAAATTGTTACATGGAAAAGTATGTCTTGAATCAATAATCTAAGGTGTATTATTGTATTTATCGTCCTGTATTTGATTTTATGGATAAGCTTGTAAGAGAAAATGAGTTATATATCGAGGGGATAGGAGTTATGTTTGCATACATTTTTATAGAAATGTGAGATCCATTTAGAGCTTTTAAAGTATCAATGAGTCGCAGGTTATGACTGCGTCGACAAGACATGTCTTTGTATTAAAGAGAATGTTGACATCGAGTTTGAAAATAGGAGTATTTAATCTTTTGACACTTCTTGCATTCAACATCTAAACATGGGTATCATAAATTTATAATTAAATACACAAAAAATGTGTGTGCCAGCGACTGGAGTTTAATCTTTAAGAAAGATAACTAATAATATGATTGACATTGAAAAGTCAAAATGGTTTTTTAAATTAATCAAATAATACTTAAATAAATTAATAAAACTCTAAAATAAAAATATAAATTGATATTGCTATTCGTATCGTCATAGCAAATGCTAATCTATACTAATATTATAAAGCTGAAGAGTTTGTTTGTCTGCATGAATGCTTACCTCAGGAACTGCTGGTCTGATTTGAAAAATTCTTTCAGTATTAGATAGCCCATTTGTCGAGGAAGGTCATAGGGTATTTTTCTTTAAATTAACGCATGTAAAACCGCGGGGTACAGTTAGTTTATTATTTATGTATTTTTTTGTAATATTATTATTTAGCTTGAAGCGCTGTCTAAGTCGTTGTTTCACACGATCTCACTCTTCATATTACTGTTTGTATACCGGGCCTTATTTCAAACTCCATTAAAACTTTATACTTACAACATACTTTGCAGAACTTACTTCCGTTACTGAGAGCTAAAATTCAACAATAAAGGAACACATGCGAACAATCATAATCATAAAGATGTAAATAATGTTCAAGATCAAAGCTGAAACGAGTCAGGTGGTTTATTACAAATATACAAATATGTGCCTTTGACTTGGTTCGTAATAAAAATAGGTAAAAAAACTTTTTAAGTTAAACGGTTTTATGTTAAACATACATTGCAATGTTTAAGATAAATGTACTAAAAACCAAAAAATAATAAAATAGATACAGTCGTGGGAATTATAAACATATGCATAGACTAGACTAAAATAAAACCGTGGGGCACGTCAATTGTCTACAAATTATCGACTTAATGTGCGATAGAAGAATCGTTTAATTCGTCGTTAAAATAGGCAGTTGGCCCGCAGACGGTGAGGAAATTACTTACTATTTTCTTGCTCATGGAAATTCCAATAGTTATACACTCCATGTAAATAAAAGAGATGTTTCAACTTGTAGACAATTGACGTGCCCCACGGTTTTATTTTAGTCTAGTCTATGCATATGTTTATAATTCCCACGACTGTATCTATTTTATTATTTTTTGGTTTTTAGTACATTTATCTTAAACATTGCAATGTATGTTTAACATAAAACCGTTTAACTTAAAAAGTTTTTTTACCTATTTTTATTTTCTAGTTTTTAGTTTTTATTTCGCATTCTGTTCAATTCATTTAGTGCTTCATTATTGCAAGGCCCATCTTAAATATTGAGGTTGTATAGTGCACTGTATTCTTCTTGTCAAGCCCTTTTATTTGATACCCATATTGGTGGGATTGATAAAAAATTGTTATCAGACATTTGGTAGCGGCGGCCAGCTTAGATTTCAATTTTGCATAGTAAATTGTATTCTACTTGTTGAGACCTTTCATTTGATACCCATGTTGATGGGATTGATAAAACCTAAGTTATCCGCCATTTTGTAGAGGCCGCCATCTTGGATTTTAATTTTATATAGTACATTGATTATACTGGTTGAGCACTTTCATTTGATACCCATATTGATGGGATCGATAAAACCTACGTTAGCCGCCATTTTGTAGCGGCCGCCATCTTGTATTTCAATTTTTTATAGTATATTGTATTCTGCTTGTTGAGCCCTTTCATTTGATACCCATATTGATGGGATTGATAAAACCTACGTTATCCGCCATTTTGTAGCGGCCGCCATCTTGGATTTCAATTTTTTATAGTATATTGTATTCTGCTTGTTGAGCCCTTTCATTTGATACCCATATTGATGGGATTAATAAAACATAAATTATCCGCCATTTTGTAGCGGCGGCCATCTTGAATTTATAATGATAATGAATAAACATAATTGTATTGTCACCAAAATCCAAAGTGTACACAAAATTTCAGATTAATCGGTTGACAGGAAGAGGGTGAAATTTGAATTACTAAATTTGACCCAAGAATAAATAATAAATAAAAAATAAAACAAACGGGGTGAGCTAAATAAAACCGTTTAAAAATATTTTCATTTATCGTTTTAATTATGACTGATATTTAATTTAGTTGATTAATCATTGTTGTATTAATTGTAATTTTTACATTATATTATATTTTAAGGTTTAAAGAAACACATAATTATTGCCGTTAAGTTTTTTTAATTTTTTTATTATACCTAATATACCTAAAGGAATCTGTGTAACTCGGAAATAAGTAGATATGTGCAGAATTATTTGTATTCTATGTACCTCGGTAAAAAGAGTATTATTTATTTCTTATTCTGTTTTTAGAATATTACATTAATTATAATTAATCTAAATTTAAAAAATATATATTTACGATTAAGTATCGTATTTAAACAATTTTGTAATAGTACTCAAACTTTGTACTGACTACTGATTAGTCTATAAGTTTTAATACTGAACAAAACTTCATTTCTCTGTAAATAGATGAAAAAATAGTCAAGTAAAGACGCACTATCAAATATTACTCCATAAGGCATCACCCGATCTCGATCTAAATGAAATGGGACCACAAGCATCAGCTTTCGATTAAAATAATAATCACCAAAATCACACTACCTTTCGATTTAAAACAATCATCGGTCCATCCATTCAAAAGTTTTAAGCTGACACACAAAAATACAATTGAGTTAAGAATCTCCTCCTTTTTTTAAGTTGGTTAAAAATAATAGAATAGTCATCGTATTTACAACAAATTTAGTTTACAATGCTTCAAAACATATATTTGAAGTTTCCATTATTAAATTTTCAGTACATGATTTTTTTAAATATAAACCTGGTTCGAATTCAAAACATCGATAGTCGGAAAACGTGCTTTCAATCATAAAGTTTAAATATGAATTGATTCTCGATAAATTAATTTTATACATTTAAAGCTGTGCCTTTGACGGCCTTTAACAGGATCATAATATAAACAAACCAAATTAACAACGTAGGTATTCTGATTGTTTGTTGTTTTAAATATCGAGATTATGATACTATATTTTTGAAATATAAATATTCACTAAAGAAAATTGCAAAATTTGATTAATTTGATCTAGACAGCAATTTGAGTGTAACCTTTTTGTAATTTATAATTTTTTTTTATAAAAATCATTGTAAAGTTACACATGTTTTGGCTTCCTATATAATTAAAAAAAAAAAAAACTAATTTTACATCATAAGGTTTTAAGCTTCAGTACAGGACAACCACTTTTAATTAAGTATATTATAGGATCGGACTCGAGAACTTGTTATTTTGTTTCAAAATTTCTTTTATCCAAGTCTGATTTGGCACAATCGTTCGGAAGATGTGTATGTCAAACATTAATTTTAATTTACATAGATTTTACATTATAAGTTTTAAGCTTTCATAGTCACTATAAATACCTTTACCTATATGGGACTTACCATTATTATCATTTACAATTTTTCCAATATTTCGTTGCGGTTGCTGACAAAATGGTCACGGGCAACTTACCCGCTGATAGGAAATTTCAAAATGACAATCACCGCAAACCCCGAGTACCCAAGTAAAGTATTAATTGAACATTATCCTGCCATCGGTACTTCATTTTCAAATTTTAGTCATTCTATTGTCCATTTTCGTTTGTACCATTTTTGCTTACTCCTTTTTTTATAGCTCAGTTCACGAATCACGAGCGATTTACTGACAATAGAGGGTATTTTTCAAAGGGCTCTATTTGAATGGTGGTAAATTACCCCCTACCCCCATGATTGCCCTTACGATATACCCCTACTCGAAAATTATTAAAAAAGTTTCACTATTGATACTATTGATATTACTGAAATTAAATAGTCTGTAATACCCCACTTTTGGGCTTCAGGATAAAACTTGAAATAAAATTAATTATGCCGGTCCATTTGGAGTTAATAGATAATTTGAATTGGAGAGTAGCTTTTCTAAATACCTCTCCAACGACTAACGACCGTTCTGGTGTAATGGTGCTTGTGCCGTGTCGGCGGCGCCTAAACACGGTCGCGGGTTTGATTTCCGCTCAGAGTGGATATTTGTGTTTATTCAATTATATTTATTTTCGGTCTGATTGTCAGTCCTTGTGAGTTAACATATCCGTCAACCCACATTGGAGCAGCGTAGTGGAATAAGCTCTGATCCTTCTCTTACATGGGGAAAGAGGCCTATGGCAGTGGGATATTACTGGCTGAAGCGTACAAATATTTTTTAGGATCAAGGATCTCGTATTTTAAAGTCGGTTAAAATAGTACTACCTAACTAGTTCCAACTCATAATTCATTCGCACTTATAAGTTGCAATAAAATAGTAGATAATATGACGTAACCCCAACTTATAGCTAGGGGGTATTTAATCGCCTTTTACTATCAAAATGCACTATTTAAGGCAGTATCCACGTATAGCGGAAATGGTGCTATACTATGCTTTATATTCTTAGACTGATTTAAATATAGAATAATAAAAAATGTGTTTTTATACTTACGTACGCTCGTAAGAAGTTATACTTCATCGGTTAGCTAACTTCACGTTGCTAACTTCTTTGTTGACTAGCTAATTTCAGGGTGTCGGTTTTTTGTGACGGTGTGCGCGCGCAGCGTAAATGTTACTCTTATCAATTTTCTCTAACACGCCAAAAGAAGTATAACTTCAGAATAATATCAATTAGATGACACGATGGCATTGGCTATTGCGCTGGTAGTTGTGGACTTGATCTCCGCTCACGCAAACTTTTGTATTGTCCCTACCGATGTTTGACATGGTCGGGGCGTTTATGCTTGTGTATTGTGTGTGATTTTGGGCCTCCGACAAAGGGATAAATCCTTCTGGGGGTTTCAAAATTGGCATACCTTTTATTGCACCATACTCTCACAAAAAGGAGTAATTTAGTTACTATATCCGTATTTGGCATAGCCGGAAAAAGAGCTGGATGCAGTCATATATTACTTTTTAATTTTATTCACGTTTTTACTTTTACTTACGCTTCAGCCTGTATTATCCCACTACTGGACATAGGCCTCTTTCCCCATGTAGGAGAAGGATCAGAGCTTATTACATCGCGCTGCTCCAATGCGGGTTGGCGGATATATTCCCTACTGTGAGTAACGATCGCTATCAGGTGTACATGATAACAACCGGGACCGACGGCTTAACGTGCTCTCCGAGGCACGGTTGGGAGACACCTTTACTTATTTAGCAAGTGATTAAAGCATAGTGGGGATTTGTGGCTCTTTTGGTGCTGCCCATGTTTATGAGTAGTGATTTGTCAGTTAATCATTTGTCAGTTTTCTGGTATACAGTATAGTACAACCTCCGTATTGAAGGTTATAAAATTTTACTAAAATGACAACATAAAATCAAAATGACCGAAATGATAGGAAAGTGTACTATTCTAAAGTTGGCTACTAACCTAGCTACTAAGCTGGCTACTGCCTACTAAGGAGTACTGATAAATCTAAAGTTAGCAAGACTGGGTTAGACGGTGTCTAACAGATAAAAGCTTATGGTGTATTTTTCTTTTTCACTATCGAATGCCATGCCATGCCATATCGAAAATATGAAAATTTAGTTTATTTCGTATTATGTGTTTTTGTGTTATCCACACATTGAGGAATTGTAAACATTTTTTAATATCATATCAAAAATCCGTTACAGCGGGAATCGAATCTATATATTCGCGAATACACATAAAAAAATCTTAATATATATAAATCTCGTGTCACAATGTTTGTCCTCAATGGACTCCTAAACTACTTAACCGATTTTAGTCAAATTTGCACACCGTGTGCAGTTTGATCCAACTTAAAAGATAGGCTATATTTTATTTTGATATATTATGTTATTATTATATTTCAGAAAAAAATAAGGTGATACGAAGTTCGCCAGGTCAGCTAGTATATCTATATATACGGTCGAATTGAGAAACCTCCTCCTTTTTTGAAGTCGTTTAAAAATACGTATAAAAATAGTAATATTAATACAATGGATGATTACCTTAACATAGGGGATAAATTGGGGAGTACGAGAACCATTTGATCGCGGTTAGGGTTGCATTGATAAGGTTCCAAAGTAAGTCCTAAAGGGACTGTCACTTGAATAATGCAGGTTTATGGTAAAAGCTTTGTCCGTTCGTATCGCCTGTTTTGCCTGTTTTATAAATTTCGTATTATTGTAAAGTTATAATTTAGTTTTAACAATTGTAAATAGAATTATATTTATTATTCGACATAATTTAGTAATATATCTAATATAAAATTACCTTATAAAATACCTATTTATTTGTGTTTAATACTACCTAAAATAAGTAACATTTTTGACAAATCAAAAATATTAGAAATCAAACATTTAGAGAACGGTGACATACAATTTTCCATTTTTAGCATCTGTAAAAGATATGAGAATATCGCTAGCGCCATCTCTTGACAGTTGTGTAAAATACGATGCACATGTGCAACAAAGTAGCTGGCGCGAGTTTTGGCAGATGGCATTGCTACAAAAATCGTGGTTCCATTTTTTATTACTAGGTGGCGGTACTCTGAGAAATATTATTTTTAAATTCTAATGTTCTATACTTTAAAAACTGTGTAATGAATAAAAAGAGTAAATTAAAGAATTTAATTATTGTAAGTAAATCAATGCGGTACCAAAAAAAGCAGTTCAAGACATTTTTTTAATTAAAAGCTGGTTGCTTGTCATGTGATCCCGTTTAAATTTAGGATTTGACAAATATTTTTTGAATTATTCCTAACAAAGCGTACTTAACTAATTGTGTTTTCAACTTTCCTTAAGCTATATTACTTTTCAATGTAAATTAGTCAGTCTTTTTTTTGTTTTTTATCAAACATAATTATTTTAAAACTATCAAAAGGGATTGTTATCGCAGAAATAATGCTTTAATTGAAGATTAGATGTTGCGTTTTAACATCTATTATGAGCTTGTGATACTATGTATCATCAACTTCGGTACCTTCTACTAAAGTGACTTCTGATATACGAAGCCGTCAGATTGCGTAGATAATTGCCAGGAACATAGAACAACAACTTATACGGAAATACCTAGTAACTTTCAGTTCTTGCTATTAGGTCACTAATCACCGTATAATTGGTTTAAAATTTTAATTCTTGATAAAATACCTTTTATCATTCATTTTATTCATCATTCATCATCATTTCATTCATTTCATCCTATGCAGTTTTTTTTTGGAATTTACTGGTTTAGAAATGATATTATGCCAGGGGTATGAAAAACGAGTGTGCTTTAGACCACACGACTGAAGTAAAACTTCTACACAATATGCCTGCACTGTATCTTAGGTATTCAAAACGTAACTGGCTATGACATAAAGAGAGAGCGAAAATGTGAATGCGAAATGGAATAAATATGTAAAGCAGTGGGATTTATTAACTTTCAGCATCGCTAAACGGCTGACATTAGGATTTACTTCTGTATCAGAGCTTCAGAAACACACAATAAATATAACCAAATTCACTAACTATGGAAAATACTTTTATAGCCTATACAAATATTTGGCAATATAGGATAACCAAACCTGCGCAAGGCATCGTCAACTCTCTTTTTGAATATTGTTTAAGTTTAGTCCAATGCAACATATATCACTTCCGTATGTATTCAGTTCAGCGGTTAAGATTCATCTATTATCCGGGGCGGCTGGCAGTCTCAGGGATAATAAATCAGTCGTTTCTATTGTGTACCATTGCATCAAGATCATGTCCGTACAGTGCATTAGGACTCGCTTATATTATTATAGTAGATACTGTAGATACTTGTGCTTATGGAACTGTCGCATCTTTGAGCGGTGTATTTTACTCATAACCTATGTATACATAACAATTATATACTACATACTTTGAAATTTTATTAAAATGTCAAGGAATAAGATTGTTTTCATTGTTAGGTCACGGAGTTACAAAATTATAATATTTAAAGTAACAAAATCAAACATATAAAGTATATTAATAAAGTTGTAATATTATTTCGAATTTTATACACGTGTTTACCTATAACCAATAAATAAGTATGTATTATAAAACGTAAAATTAACTTTTTTTTTTATCCGAAAAGGATAGATAAGCCTTCAAAAGTACTGAAATTGAATCGCCGTTTTGCCAGTACATAAGTATACATTTAAATGTATATTGTGAAGTTAATTATCTATAATTGATGTGAAGCTATACGACCTCCATAATTGGGGTCTATATATAGTATATAATATATACTCTGCTAAGAAGAATCAACAAGAATATTCCAATAGGTACGGAATCTATGCTAATTATAAAGAGGTAAAGTTTCTAACTTTGTTTGTTTGTAGGGTGTAATCTTCGCAAACACTGATCGGATTATGAAAATTCTTTCCCTAACAGAAAGCTACACTGTTCGGGAGTGACATAGGCTATATTTTATTTGATTGTACAAAAAATTCAGTGCAAAATAATAGTTTATGTAAATAACGTTGGAGGAATGCGGTCAAGATGAACGCTTTACCGGCGTGCGCTGGCTAAACGGTTTAGTATAATAAAATAAAACCCTATAAAATTTCTAAGCAATGGACCAGATGAACCTGATAAAACTTAGTACTAAAAAGTATACAACATAATTGCATTACAAAAATAACTAACGCAAAACGAAGTGGGCACGAGTCGGTTAGTAAATAATAAATAGAACTAATTAATTTAAGTTAGCATTATTTCAAAGAATAGAAAATGAATTTAAAACTTTATAATATTGGCCTATTATTTTAAAGTTTTAAAATTTAATCAACATAATTATACTAATTTAGAAGAATAAATACTTAGAAACAACAATTCCTAGAGTATACTCGTTTTTGTCTAGTTTTCAAGTCACACTAAGCAAATTTAAATAAAACAAAAATTATAAATATATTTATAAAACGAAAGTTGGAATCTGTTTTCTTTAATAGGGTTTCCAAATTTTTTTCATCGAAAGATAATCCAATAAATATAAAAATATTGAGTTCTAACTGCTAATAACCAATTCTCGAAAGGGTCAGATAATATTGAGCCTCGTAAAAGTGAACGATCGAGATAAAATCACGAAGATAACTCTATAATGTTACGTTTTCAAAAAATAATCCTGTTTCATATGAGATAAAATAAATGTAGCTAAAAATTTATGTATAACTTTTTTAAAACCCCTTTTGAGTTTTCAAAAGTCTAAAAATGTCTACGTACCGTTTTTAATAGCTGCTGATAGTTATCTAACACATTATATACCTGTTGCATAGCAATGCTATATTTTTTTGCAACAGATAGCTTTAAGTTAGTCATAAGATAAATTAGCAAACGTTATGTTATGTCAATTTTATATTGGCAAGAAAAAAACAGATATTTTCTATTTTAAAATAACTCACATCGCTTTTTATGGATTAACTGTAATACCATACTTTTTTACAAGGAAAAATAACATTATCAAAATTAATCAGAATCCCAAAGTTTATTATTCATTTCCTACCAACACACGTAGGAGTTCTATTAAAACGTTGCATATCAGCAAATATCATTCCAGCAATATTCATTGGAAATATCACATATTTTCCCAATACTTCATTCAATATGGAATCACATCGAGCTATATCAATTTGAAGCGAATTTCAACTATGATAGCTTACCAAATGTATTCAATCCCCAGAGGGCGCTATCTCATAACGTGCGTTGCGGAATAAAAATATACGAGGTCGAAGATCTTGGCAACCGCTGACGGCTTATGTACTCCTAGTACTTTTTTTATAATAGTAGGATTGATAAAGAAAGAAATCTTGTAATAATACGTATGTATATGCTACGCTTCAGCCATTAATATCCCACTGCTGGGCATAGACCTCTCCCCATGTAGGAGAAGGATCAGAGCTTAATCCACCGCGCTGCTCCATGCAGGTTGGCGGATAATAACAATACATAATTATTATATGTATTAAAATAGTATCCAAATTAATAAACGAACGATATGATCATATGAAAATGGTTTAAAAAATATATGACATTCTAAATTCCAGTGGCGTGCTTAAAGTAAACGCACAAACGAAAAATTCAAAGCGAATTAATTACTACTATTACGAAATTACTCTGTGGAATATTGCGATTAAGCGACCGTGTCAAAAGTCACAAGTATTGGTAAAAACGGTATCGAATTCAAGACAATTTGATTTGACAGGTTATTCTTAGGCTGTGCCTACTGTCATTGTTAAACCGACCAATGTTAAAAACACAATATTTTGTTCGTATTCCATATGACGCGCGACATTATAAAATATATATATATATATATATATATATATAATGTCCTACTTCTCTTTGCTAACATTTTGTTAGCGATTGTAGGCAGAAGTTTCATAAAAGGCCCGTCGTCGATTCACGCGAAGCGCTGATACCGCGTATATGACGGCGGGTTTTTTAATTGAAGCATTTAAGATTTTTGCAAAAAAAAGTAAATCTTTGTTTCTTAAACGTTTAAGAAATTCACATTTAATCATGATATGCCATAATTGTTTAAAAAAAAATATATGGTGTCATGGGACACCAGGTAGGAACGAAGTTCCTTCGGATAGTATAGAAGCAATACAATTT
This sequence comes from Melitaea cinxia, assembly GCF_905220565.1. Classification (NCBI taxonomy): domain Eukaryota; kingdom Metazoa; phylum Arthropoda; class Insecta; order Lepidoptera; family Nymphalidae; genus Melitaea; species Melitaea cinxia. Next base: position 15,191,649 of record NC_059401.1, read on the forward strand.
GAAAAAAAAAATGTTGAATTTTATATATATTTTCTAGTTCTTGAATTTTTTTTTTAAATTTTATTGACTGGTTTTTAATTAAAATTAGTGAAATTTAGTGTTTTAGAAAATAACAAATACCGTAAAATAAAATAAATCAAACAAAATAATAATAATAATAATAATTCAAACTATTAAGTGAAATAAAAAAAACATGTGTCTTTATTTATTTTTGTCAACAGTATAAAATTACATAAATAATTTAAAAAAAAGTTTACTAGTAATATTTTAGTTTTACAAACGTCATATTATACAGTCGTGTGACTGATAGTACGTCACTTTCGTTATATATTTTTCTTACGGTTTTAGTGTCACATTTTTTCAGTTCAGTCGCCCAGCCAAATGTCAAGCCAGCCGTAACGAACTTCGTTCCAAAATATACCATATACCATATCAGTCATCAGTAATTTTGTTAATATTTATATTATCGCGTATCCATATCAAAATAAACACAAAATCTGTTGAGCTTTCGAGAAGCAAAAACCAAAATTTAGCGTTATGTTGTGACAGATGTTCGTTGAAGTTATTTTTATCGTGAGGGTTGTTGCGATCCCTCTCAGCAGACGTCTTCAAAGTGTCAATTAGTGTAAAAACATTTTGCGGGTAAAATAGTTATTGTTGATGGAATGTGTTTAAATTGTCTAGGGCTGTAGATTTGATTAAATATTCATATATATATGATATTTTTGTCTTGATTTTTGTTAATTTTAACAATAAATTCTTAATACGAGTATGCTTCAAAAGCACTTTTGAACTGTACATTTACCAAAGTATAAAATATATTTTAATTCACATCAGCCTATCGCAGTCCGCTACTGCACATAGGCCTCGACAAGTTCGAGCCAAAAATGGCGTGAACTCATGTGTTTTGCCCATAGTTACCACGCTCGGCAGGAGGGTTGGTGATCGCAGTGCTGGCTTTGTCGCAAGTTGGATATTTATCCCACAGTCTGTCGGCTTTTTTAGTTCCAAGGTGGTAGTTGAACTGTGTTATCCCTTAGTCGCCATTTACGACACCCACGGGATGAGACGGCATGGTTATATTCTTTAATGCCGTAACCACACAGCAATATTTTTATTAATTAGTCATTATTGTTGCAAATATTAGTAATATGTACCTTTAACCTATTCAGGGTGTAGAATCCAAAATCTGGCAACAAACTCATAAAATATTGAATAATTAAAAATCAGAATAACAATGGTGTGATGTCGTGAGATTCAGGATGTCTGTTGGTCAAAGTCGGGTTACTGTTTCATTGTAAACGTTGCAATTGAAAAGTAAAAAAAAAAAAAACAAATTTAGATATTTCTTGGCAAATAGATAAAGTACCTACGTTAGTTAATATTATAAATTATTAAGCGAAATTTGCAAACGTAGATGAGTTGGTATGGAAGACTTATGTGTAATATAATGTAATAATATATGTGTAATATATATGTAATAATATCATTAGCTGCTGTAAGTAAATAATCTTAAAAAATATTTTTGTACTTTTCTTACATAGCTTAAAAAAGGACGTGAAATTATTTTTTCATTGACGTGTACGATGCTTTTAGAAAAATATTAAAAACAGTCCAGTTACAAAATATTTTAATTCTAATTAATGTAAATTTATAATTTATAAAATATATTATTTTGTAACTGTAGCAACCCTAACAATGAAAGTGACTGATTACTTAATTTATCAAATCTTAAACAGTTGAAATATTGTCGTCTGTTTTCTGTTAGGATTATTATTTCTGTGAGATGACTTACAATACTTCTAGAAGAAATATGCGGTACATAAGTTTATTATTTATTTATTTAATACTTAGTCAAATAATAATTAAAGGCTAAAGCTATTAAAAAAGTTGTGTAGAATGTCAGAGAATAGCGTCTTGTCAACGTTGTACTATTATAATATTTTTTGTACATTTCGAGATCCATGACCTTTTGAAAAAGTTTAACGTTATATCAATTTGTTAACCTAGTCTAAATATTAGCGTATTTATTTCTTAATCGGCAGTATTGCTTGTATATATAATTGGAGGTATTATTGCCATTATTATTATATTATGATACAACTTAATATTAAAGAACCATGTAATTTTCTTGGTCACGAAAGATATTCCTTTCATGTGGTACAATATGATGTTCAAAGCATGCGTTTACCGTAACATGTTACCGTAATAAAATTACACACAATTTTGTCTAACTATCGTAATCAACCAATTTCCTCACATGAGTTTAATGTCTTATAGTTAAATCGCTACACATTGGAAGCCTGTTTCATCTTAAAACCTTTTTATTTTCTTAGGCTGTAGGCAGGTATCGAATATAATTATATTGATTTTTAACGTTCTTACAATAACTGTGACAAAATATATTAGATTTGTTATATATACATTGGATATAGGTTGTTTTCAATTATTTAACCATTATAAATAAGTTATAATTTATCTCTATGACGTCCTTAGATTAAGTTAAAATCGAGATTACCTAAACAACCTAAGCATTACATAAAATTAATTTCATTTTTTCGATAATCGCGCATTGTTCATGCGATGATTGCTGAAATGCGTATTTATATTTTTTTTATCGTTAGGCCACTTTTAGATATAATTTTTAAATAATAACAAATAAAATCGTGTATCGAACTATGTAGTATAGAAGAGGATAATGATTTTAAAATCGTGTCTAAACGGCTCGACATGTTACACTGATACTTTCGGTCGAGCGAAGCGACTCTGATACACGCTAGGGTAACCCTAACACTTAATAAGTACGTCTTATCAGGATATTTTTGAGATAATTTTTTCAATTTAAATTCTGCACTTATGTCAATAACAATCTACTTAAAAAAAACTATTACAGATTCGATTCTGATATTGTAAAAAAAAGTTTAATTTTCAATTTCATAATTACAGAAATCATAGCCTAATAATAAGTCTAAATAGCTTGAAATCCAAAATTTACTGAAGCCTTTAACTATACGAATCATATAATATTAAACTAACCAACATACTTTATATTTTAATTGCACTTTTGCGTTTGTTTGGTGTCGCGTACAAATGCTGTTATTTTAATGTAGATTTATAGGAGAACAATCAGTATATTGACGAGGTTTAAGCAATCGGGATAGAATGGAAGATAGATGGCGCTGTACCAGCAACTACATGCTTATCCCTCGCGTCCGAAAATTAATATTATCTTTTTTTTCTAAATATAGATAATCCATGACAATACATATGAATAAAGATCACCGGGTCATATAATTAATAATGGGTAGGTGCAATATTCATAGCAAATGGTTGCAACAGTGGCAGACGCGCTTTTGTGCCGCGATCAATATAAATGTCAATAGGCCAAACAGATGTTTATCGTGTTCATATGTATGAGTCGATTTCTTCTCTAACGTACCGTTAAATATGACAGATCTTGGTTAAAGACAATCATAGTAAAATTCCGTTTCACGGTTTTTAATAGAACTGTCATTGATAGTTAAAGTTTTAAAATCTAAATCTAAAATTGCACTAAAGCATAGTCTACCTACATCACACGTGTAACCTTTGATAATACCTTACCTATATCGATATTATGGATATTATGGATGCACGCTTTATATTCAACACAGTATCTATCTTATTATTAGCGTATTAAAGTTTGAACCAGTAACTTTATTATTACACTAGCGTTTTACTAGAGTTTTGCTAGCGGGGATATTGTTTTGTCTGTTCCATTTTATCCTGTCAAAATATAGCCTACGTCTCTCGCTTATAGCGTAACATTGGTATCAGAATTTCGAAAATAAATCTGACAGATATTTAGTTTTTCAATTGGCAAAACAGACATATATGTACATTATAAAAATTAATAATTTTGGCCTTTGTTCTGTAAAAACCGTTCACGTATTTGTCTCAAATATAGAGAAATAAACCAATTCTAGTTTTATTATAGGTAAAGGACACACTGGAATTACAAACACATAGGTAACATTGGAATTGATTGCTAATAACATATGTAATATAACGTATGTATATAATGCTATTGTAAGTAACAACACGTGAATCGTACCTACGCCTCTTTATCGTTTTGCATTTAAACATGTTCTAAATATGTCTTGCGTTTGTTTCGTAATGTGAAATGTCAGAGCACGAGTTCAAGCGATGTTGAGGTCTCTAGAGAACCTCCTTAAACATACTTGTGAGTCTTGGGAATGTGATTATAAATATTATTATCGATCTTTAAATTTAGATTAAATTCTGTAGATTTAACTGGCTGTGCCCCACGGTTTTGTACGCATTAATTTGAGAAAAACTAGCCTATAGCCAGCCCTGCGGTCACCAACCCGCCTGCCCAGCGTGGTGACTATAGGCGAAACACATGAGTTCACGCCATTTTTGGCGCGAACTTGTGGAGGTCTATGTCCAGCAGTGAAATATGATAGGCTGAAGTATGTGTAGCCTATAGCCTTCCTTAATGAACGGGCCATCCAACGCAAACAATAATTTATCAATTCGAAACAGTACTCCCTGAGATTAGCGCGTTTAAAAAAAATCAGCTTAATGATATTAATATAGATATAATTGTGTTTGCTCGCAACGAAAAAAAACCGACTTCAATTACATCGACGAGTAAAATACAACGTATATCGACGAAAAAATTGTCAAGTAACTACGCGTTATCAAAGATTACTCAAAAAGTAGTTATCAGATCTCAATAAAATTTATATGTGACCACATGACAAACATCAGCTTTCGATTAAATTAAAAATTATTAAAATCGGTACACCCGAAATTCCACCCGATTTTCAAGAAGTTCCCTCGATTTCTCTGGGATCCCATAATCAGATCCTAGTTTCCTTATCATGGTACTAAACTTAGGATATCTCCTTTCCAACAAAAAGGAGTTATCAAAATCGGTACATCCAGTAGAAAGTTATGTGGTATAATACAACGTAGGTCGCCGAAAAAAAGCGTCAAGTAAAAACGCATTATTAGATATAGCTCGAAAAGTAGTTGTTAGATCTCAAATGGATTTAAATGGGACCAATTGGCACACACCACCTTTCGAATAAAAGAAAATTTGTCGAAATCGCTCCACCCAGTCAAAAGTTCTGATGTAACATACATAAAAAAAAAAAAAAAAAATACAGTCGAATTGAGAACCTCCTCCTTTTTTGGAAGTCGGTTAAAAATAGAAGGATTTGTACGTTTAATTCGAAAAACAAAGTTTAACTAGTTGCGTTGTGTTGATTGTCTATGGAAAATATAGTAGCTACAAAATATAGGCGCAATCAAGTCTAAATTACACATATAGACATGTTTAATCATGAGTATTAAGTGTAATAACAGAAAAATTAAAGCAGTTTTTTTTTCAAACATTCTTATGTTAACATTATTCGCTGTAAGATAGGTTCTTTAAAAGAAACTCCCAACTTTAGTCTTAACGAACTTTTTTCAAATAAAAGCATTAGCCTTTTGCTATACAAACTACTTACATTTTTTAACGAACAATATTACATCTTATTTTATTTTTTATTTTATTTTAATTGATTTGGAAAACAGACAGTGTACAGAGACTTAGTTTAAAGCTAATTACATAGAAAAGAAAATAAAAATAAACCATTAAAAACTTTTCACATATGGTTGCTACATAAAAAGCTAGAGTTTGTACGGAATGACTAATATAAAACAATTGCACACCGTTCAATTAAACATATTACAAGTTATATAGAAATTACGTTAATCCAGTGCCTTGTCAACACAAAACTTAAATTTGAAGCTATTACACAAAAGATTCATAAGTTTATATATACATTTAGTAAATAAAGACCAAGACCAACATACAGCTACAAAAAAAATGTAATCTCGTATAATAATCTAAATGTTTATTACGAAATACGCTTAAGTACTTATATTAATATCCGAAATGAGGAAATTTACGAAAACGCTTTAACGCTACAGCTATTTTGGTTCGTTCGTATTTTAATTTCGTGTCGCTCTAATATTACTCCATTTACATTAATATGTTAATGTATATCTATATATGTCTATATGTAAATGTGGAATTTGTAGTTATAGTAGTAGTATAAATACTTTATGGATTCTTTTTCGTAATAAATACATACGAATAATACTTATATCAAACCCAGACTCGGGGCGTCTATCGAACCTCAACGTCCTCCAGATCAGAAAACAAAGTCACTACACACTGTGCCGATGGGTATGTGTGTCATAGTATAAAAAAATATATCGTATACCTTATTTCCACTAGCAAGCGCCCTGTCTGTATGGTTGCCTGAATGAATTCGTTTCATAGCAATAAAACCAGTTTTTTTTTTATATAAATAGGTTGGCAAACAAGCGTACGGCTCACCTGATGGTAAGCGATTACCGTAGCTTATAGACGCCTGCAACACCAGAAGCGCGCTGCCGACACAATTCCCAATCCTTCCCAGGAGCTCTGATCACCTTACTCACAGGAAGACAATACTGATTTCGTTACTTTTACAAAATAATTAATGACTATTTATTAAAAAAATTATGTTTTTTTTTGTAAGAAGTTACAATCGTTTGTAAATGTGGATCCAATCTATAGGCATGTGTTACACGAACTGCAGCGTGTTACTACCTAAAAATTTTACGCACTCTATCAATCAAATAAAACAAGGTCTTATTTTTCCTCTTAAAATACATTTTTAAAACGTGAAAGTAAAATTATTTACACGTCACATCGACTTAAGAAGTAATTGCTAACTGTAATCAGTCGCCCGGAGTCTGCGACGGAATATTAATAAGAGGGCGTAGACAGCCGCGGGGTAGTCGACGTCTTTGCCCCGTGTGACCACAACAACCCTTACCATATGATCACACTGTAAACGCATTGTTATTTAAAGATTATATTGCCAATAATTTAATGGCTAAAAATATTATTCGGCCAAATATTATATTATTATTTCTTATATAATGATTGACAGTGTCTTTCAATAATTGTGTTTAATCGTAAACAGAACGAAAACCGACTTAAATTACATAGACAAGTAATAAAACGCAGTCAAGTAAATACACGTTATCAAAGATTACTTCAAAAGCAGTCATTAGATGTCGATTAAATTGACACTATGACATGACAAACGCCACCTTTATATATATTATATATAGTTAGTTATACGAAATTCACTAACGATTTCAAGAAAACTTCGATTACAGTTTAAAAGATCATTCACGGCTCAGTGCTAAAAGAAAAGATAAAAACGCAGGATGCAAGTCACTAGTCCGACTAATAACGCTCCAGCAGAATTCTTTAGGACGTTAGAAGTATTTAAATACCAAAATAAATAGAAGTATTTAATTAGCAAAATATAAATATTTTTAATGAGTATATAGAAGATGTTTGTGCGAGTTTTAGTAGTAATTCCGTGGAGAAAGTTCCAACCAAAAGTCGACAAACCGAACTATCTTTCGTCTAACGTGGTTACCGTTCAGGGACGCAACTCATTTCCTTGTTATATTTAATATCTTCATAGTCTGCTGTTTCAATTAGCTTTTGTACTTTGTTTGGAACTAAGTTTCAATATACTAGCTAGTTTGTATTTCTTTTACCGTGTGATTAAACTTTTCTTTCAAATTGTAAAGAAAAACTCTTTTTTTAACTAGGAAGAAAAAAAGGACTACTAGACTTCTTTTGTTAAAAGTAGATTTATTCTTCTAACTGTCAAACCTTGTGTGGCTACCGTAGTAAAGAATATAGTCACCCCCTCTCTTCAAGTGGGTGTCGTAAGAGACGACTAAGGGATAACACAGTTCCACTACCACCTTTGAACTTAATAAGCCGACCGATGGCGGGAAAGCCAATCCAACTGCTGGCTTTGAAATACACAGGCCGAAGATGTGCAGCAGCGTCTTCGGTGCGACAAAGCCAGCACTGCGATCACCAGCCCGCCTGCCCAGCGTGGTGACTATGGGCAAAACACATGAGTTCGCGCTATTTTTGGCGTGAATTTGTAAAGGCCTGTGTCCAGCAGTGGACTGCAATAGGTAGAAAGCGCCAATAATGCCAGCCTTTGGCACTTATTCAACTGCTTTGATTTTTTAAAGGCATTTAGTGACAGCAAATATATTTTAGATATTGACATGCTCCCCTCCTTCCCCTAAAAGCTATGCCCAAGGCGTTCATACACGTGACGGACAGGATATCTATGGCTAACGGTACCAGCTATCTTCGCAACCTTATGCTACATTTTGATAAATGTTTCTTTGTAACCAAAAAACAAATGAAAATATTCATTTCCGAAGCAATAGGGGGTACAGAAATAAAGTTATATTTTATAAAATCCGTCATTTCCGTGTCCCATCTCTGGCGATCGGATAAGAAAAGAAATAAAAGTTGAATTCGTTAGCGCATAAGCGTCATAAATAAAACAGGCGGGCAAACTTTGCGCCATTCGCCTTCTGAGGTCACGACAGCCTTATTCAGGACTGTAATTGTTTCAAATTGTATTCTGATTTTGATTTTTTGTTATTTTTACAAGAAATGATTATGAGATAGAATAACTCAGCCAATAACTACTATCAAACAGTACATTTATGAATCGAGATGAAACAACCACGCTTAAGCCTGTAATATCCCACTACTGGGCATAGGCCTCTTTCGCCATGTAGGAGAAGGATCAGAGCTTAATCCACCACGCTGGACTGGAGATGAAACAAATTATCTTGCAAATTATATTTAATTACATAGTACAAAACAAAGTCGCTTCCCGCTGTCTGTTAGATCTTTAAAACTACGCAACGGATTTTAATGCGATTTCCATTAGTAAATAGAGTAATTCCAGAGGAAGATTTATAAGTATAATACATGCATAATATAGTAGAGGAACACTGATAGTTTTTGCAACCGTGCGAAGCCGGGGCGGATCGCTAGTGTTAAATAATTCTAAAATACATTACAATGGATTGATAGATTGTGTTTATTTAAAATAAATGACACAAAACAAATATGTGATGAAATATGAAAAAAATATGAGATATAAAATTTACTGAACGAATGACCTCGACGAGAAACTTCTGTAACGCCATGTATCAGAATAATAAACCCAATAAGGTTCCGATAGATGGCGTTATTTGATTTATTTGTTTACCACTTGATATAGTATTAATCTTTTTCTTAGACTAGTAAGCCTTTTTTGTGCCTATTTCGATAGTCGATCTGAAGAGTACACTCCAGTCGTGCGTCGGAACTGACACACACTTTTTTCTCTGTTCTCTTTATTTTCTCTTTGACGACACACACACACTCTGATACATGAGTGTAAAGAAAATTTCGTTAAGGATGGGGCACAAGCAATAAAAAATTAATAAATAAAAAATTCTGTTATTAGCTTGGAGTTGGGCAAATGCCCCATCTTGCCCCACTGTGGTCCTATGCCCTTATAATGTATGTCATAAAAGTACTTGTATACTTATTACGCTATTATTTTTACTTTTTATAAAAAAAGTAAATCACTCTGTAAGTAAAGGTAAGTCAGAATAAGTCCGAGGCGATGCAATTTGTCGGCTCGGACGTTTGGGCGCTCTGCGCAGGAAATGAGCGTATTTGTCTTACCTGTATAGAATGGGGCGCCAGTGTTAGCTGTTTATAAATATTAGATATATATAATATAAATAATGTTTAATTTTTATTTATAGCATTGATTCAATTAAATAATGCTGTTTGTAATAATTTTTAAGAAACTTACAATATAATTACAGGTATAACTAGATAAGTTTGAAAAATGTTTAATAAATTAATTTTTTCTCGCATGCCAAGATGCCAACTGGGCGACTTAACATCAGTATCTGATTATCGTAAACTTAAATACAGTATAAAACTGTGGTAGCCCGTCTGAGAAAACTTACAGAAGACCACAGCTAAATATTATACTGCTTTCAAGCAGTGTCGTGTTCCCGTAGTCAATAAGATGAGCAGAGCTCCTGGAGGGAATTGGGGGTAAGGTTAGTAACACACATAATAACAGCTTGCGATGCTTCTGGTGCTACTGGTGTCTATAAGCTACGGTAATCGCTTATTATTACGTGAGCCGTACGCATGTTTACCAACCTTGACTAGTACTTAGTAAAATACAATACACTAGACAATCTATACAAACAAAAATAAATTTCTGAAATGTGTGTACACGCGTAATTTCCAAGTAACTGCACCAAATTAAATCATTTTTGATGTTTGTTAGTGTCAAGATATTATAAAAGAAAATTAATAAAAATACGTTACATTCACGAGAAAAAAAATCAGTACAAAGTTCATCGGGTCATTTTAAAGATAAATAACTAAAGAAAAACGCTTACACGTACAACCTACCCCTATTCAGGAGAAATATATTCATAAATTAACTTACTAACATTTATGAGTGTTAATTATTAAACGGGTCGATCGATAATGCTCATTTTTTTATGGTTGAAAGTATTTTTACGTGAAAATTTATGTGCTGCCAAGCTATTAACATTTATTTAATGCTTCCAGTGTTGAACTACATTTGCGGTTTTACATTTGGGTAACATTAATTTTATTATTTGGCTCCATTAAATAATGGAGTGGAATGTGCTGTGTGGCTACGGCACTAAAGAATTTAGCCACCCCCTCTCTTCCCGTGGGTGTCGTAAGAGGCGACTAAGGGATAACAAGGTTCCACAACCACCTTGGAACTTAAGAAGCCGACCGATGGCGGGATAACCATCCAACTGCTGGCTTTGAAATACACAGGCCGAAGACGGGCAGCAGCGTCTTCGGTACGACAAAGCCAGCCCTGCGGCTACCAACCCGCCTGCCCAGCGTGGTGACTATGGGCAAAACACATGAGTTCACGTTATTTTTGGCGTCAACTTGTGGAGGCCTATGTCCAGCAGTGGACTGTATAGGCTGTAATGATTAATGAAATAATGGGTATTTTTTTTATTTACAATTTTATCGAGGTAGGGTACAAAAGAAAATATTATGCCGATAATTTGGAACAGCCCAACTGGGGGATTTACCCAGGATTATTATATATAAGTATATATTGTTATTATGAGGATTTACCCCAGGGGGGGGGGGGGGGGATTACCCTAACCCAGAAGAACATAGCAAAATAACACTGCTCTTCAGTAGTGTTGTGTTCTTGTGGTGAGTAAGGTAGCCAGAGTTTGTCGGGATGTTCGGGGATAAGGTGGACAATGCGCTGGCAGTGGTCCTGGTGTTGCAGGCGTCCATAAGCTACAGTGTCCGTTTACCAGCAGGCGGATTTTAGTAATTAAACTGTTATATTATAGCTGTTATCAAAAAACTTCAAAAAAAAAAGTATCAAAAAATAATTTATGAGTAATGATGTATTTATTTTACAGATCAACGTTGAGGCTGGTTGGGTCGGATGCTTCTTACAAACTCAACCAATATGAGATGGAAGCTCTCAATGTGGTAAGGTTATTTCCATATATACATATAAGTTTGCTTGAATGAATGCATATTTTTACTAACCGTAAATATGTTATACCTATCGACAAATTTGAGACGTGTGTGTGTGTGTGTGTGTGTGTGTGTGTGTGTGTGTGTGTGTGTGTTTGTGTTTTTGGTGAGTCTTAATCACTACGACTTTAAGCTGGATATTTGGGAGACACTATAATTTATATTGATTTTAAATTGTTTTAAATTTCTAAATCCATAGGTATAATAAACGCAATTGTCCCAAATTCGGTCACAATTCATATCTACGTAGTGTAAATGTAACAAAATATATACCTTTATATTTTTGAAGTTGTGTATTTATCAGTGTATTTATTTACATCAATTACTAAGAGTTAAAGATAAAATCAAAGATTCATTGAGGTAAAACCTAGTATAAAAAGCAACACTCAGATTCATATGGTCTTATAGCATATTGTTAGAACTCCAAAAGTTGGATTTTCCCAATCTGTAATATTCTAATATATAAAATTCTCGTGTCACGGTGTTTGTAGTTAAACTCCTCCGAAACGGCTTGACCGATTCTCATGAAATTTTGTGAGCATATTGGGTAGGTTTGAGAATCGAACAAATATTTATTTAGATAAATTATTTTTTTTTAATTTTTTTTATGATACAACATTAAAAAATACATACAATCCTAAATTTTCAACCCTCTACGATCAACCCTTATTTTTAATAGCGTTTAGCAGCAATACAACGTTTGTCGAGTCAGCTCTATCGCTATCTATAGAAGATTATATATAATCTATAGAAGATTATTCAGTGTATAGTGATAATACACTACTACTTAATCACACATTTTAATTAAATTTCGTTTCTTTTTCTATTAGTTATTACTATAACCGATGTAGGTACACAATTGTTACTTAAAGTTTTTTTGCTAGTGTACTATATTATTTCTTGAATTGTCTAGCCCGCTATATGACACTCTCTCATGACCAATGGTTGAATGGACGAGATCTCTTCTAGGGATAAGTCCACCTTTACTATCCATACATGTTATTTTCTCTATATTCTTTTGATTGCAATATAGTATATATAAGTATATATTTTCTCTGTGTACATAATATTTAATATTTATTTTCCGCATTCGTCCCAAGAGATAGCAATGTTTATTTATCATCTTATTTGATCCCCTAACTTCGCTAATCCCATTATGTGATTATACAAAGGTTTACCTCACAGTATAACTGTAAACGTATATGGATATTATGTTAATTAATTTCTACTTTTAAATCAACGACTAAAGACGTTAACTATATTTAAATGTTATTCCTAATAAACCTATGTTATATTTCTATGTATTTATTATTTTGTACTGTATATATTGTTTTTGTGAATCGCGGTTCGGTGTTTCAAAGTTGATTAATGGTAATTTTTTGCACGTTATAAAAGTAAGCAGAGATTAAGATAATTTGTAATATGGTTTTTGTTATTTCAAGTCGATGCAAAAGCTCATCTGTCAGTTTTGCGCAACACATATGAACAACACATATTAACCAATCTCTATACATAACAACCAATACATATTAATCTGTATATTAATAGCTAACATAAAAAGCAAAAGAGTGTTTATATGTCTGTCATGATTTGGAAAAGCTACTCATACATTTATCAAGAAAAATTGTAGGCCATAAAACATCATGCGTCATTATCTTCAACTACAACTATCAACAACAACGCATTGGGCAGCGTAAAATTACATAATATAATGCAACGCCTATACAAAACAGATATAATCTCTGAATTGTCACAAGATAGGTAGTTGATATGCCTCTTAGGATTAGTTGTAACCGTTGATTGATATCGATATCAGGGCGAAAGCTTTGAATATATTTGAATGTAAATAACGCAAATCGATACTAGACCTAAATGGAAATTAGATAAGTGTTCTACGCACTGAGAGCGATGCGATACAATACGTAGTGACGTGAGGTATTACGGATCGATAGCGATTATGTTACTATTTTTTATCCAACTAGCTCGCCAAACAAGCGTACGGCTTACCTAGTGGTAAGTGATTACCGTAGCTTATATACGCTTGCAGCACCAGAAGCATCGCAAGCGCGTTGCCACCCTACCCCTAATCCTTCCTAGGAGCTCTGGTCACCTTAATCACCAACAGGAACACAACACTGTTTGAGAACAGTATTATTTAATTATTTTCTAACATTTTAAATTGAATCACTATCTGATTACGATGTGTGCATGGATGCGTTTGTGTAATTATTTTAATCATAATTAACACTGAGTCAAAATAAATGAATAAACAAATTATTACATAACAATAGATATACATTAATATATCACATTTAACACATAAACGCCTCCAAGTCACGAATAATACGCGACCGAAACAATGTTAATTGCATAAAAGCCATCTCTTGCTTATACGGTTTAGCCATTGTTTGAAATTTATGACAATTACCGGTGAGGCAGGCGCCGAGCCATATCAGTAGCGTATTTACTGTCTAGCACGGTAATTCTAAAAAGGTTATAGAGTAAGAAGTTCTAAGCTATAAGTGAATTTAAAACGTAATTTCTAGATGCAAGAAAATTTTACTTACTTTTTTGTAAGCGATTACCGTAGCTTATAGACACCTGCAAAACCAAAAGCATTGCCACAATCCCTAGCAGCTCTGCTCACCTTACCAACAGGAACACAAAACTGCTTGAAACCAGTACTATTTAGCTGTGATCTTTGGTAAGGTCGAGGTATACTACCCCAGATCAGCTGCTCCGTATTATGAGCAGGAAATTTCCTAATGTGCACTACCTCAGTTAAAACTTTTTTTATAGTTTAATGTGTTTCTTTATTTTCTTTGAAAATTTCATTTTTAAATTAGCTTTTATCAGCTATTAGCGTTAAGAAAACTGTTTATTAACTCTCCTAAGGTAACCGAATTGAATACTGAGATTATAAGTAACAGGTTTCCTTGTTCGTAACATGTTTGCTATGATATATAATCAAGATGATGACAGACAGACAAAATAAAAAATATATTATTAATTTGGCTTCAATATCGATTATAGAACTACTTCCTATAACAATATTTAACATATCTTCAATGCACACAATTAAATCTGTTACAGCTTAATTATAATTTTAAATCAATCCGCTGAGGTTACATTTTGCGTAAATTCCATTTTTTTTCCTAATAAAACTGGTAACAAACCCGTAAAACAATTCCTTTCTGTACTGAAAAGTGATTATCGTTGCTGATTTGTGCACAAAAGAGGCAATTCACGGTAAATTAGGCCCTTGTATTATTACCATACCAATTCAGGAACCAGTATTACCATCGTTCCATTTTTCCCCTACGCGTTTTATTACTTTGTACCAGGAAACAACGTGAATATAAAAAATCTTTCGTTACAGATTAAAAACTTCACACCTGTATTGATGAAGAAAAAAAAAACTTTGACAGTGTGACAAAACAGTCTACGTTCCTTATTGCGCGTTAAATGTTGACACCAAAGAGTCTGTTATTAAAAAGTTTTTAGGGAGAATTTGCCTCAGTTGTAGGCAGCCCTGTAAAGGTATCTCAAAGACCGATTATTCACGTTATCCCGTCGCTGTTTCCACCAGACAAATCTTGAATGGCTGTATGATGAATCATCAAGCATTGAAACAGATTACAAAGTTCTGTTGTCAAAGTGAACGTTCTGAAATTGTTTTTAGTAACTGTAAGGTCTAAAGATGCTTGAATTTAAAATTTTCGCTTCATATTTTTTGGGAACTATTATATATACTTTATTTATTTATATAGTTATATCCACGAATATAAATAAAACATTATGTTGAATCATAATTAAATTATTATATGTATCCCATTTTATCCCGGATTACACAACATTCTACAATATATTAATGTTATGAAGCAAGTGTATATAAGACTTACATCGTGTATGCTGTTGTGAGGACTAGACTGAAGCCGTCTGTAAATAATAATAAATAATAATTATATCTCTTTATGTACATATAGAAAAGCTCACAATTAATATAACAGTAAAATAAAACTTAGAACAGGCGGTCTTATCGCTAAACAGCGTTCTCCTTCGGATAGCTAATGTAGAGGAAATAAAGCGGGATGTCTCGTTGTTTTGGTAGCTTGATTTGCTACGCTATTTACTAACTCGATCGTAAGGCTTGATAGCTGTGTACACATCAGTAAAAATAATATTATTTTTAAGGCAGTAGATGCATATAAAAGTTTATTAATTTTTATTTTTAAATAACTAGCTGTTAATTAAAAATAAAAAATAAAATAAACAACGTTATATCATTTTTACTACGGTGAATTACGAAAGTGATAGCGTTCAATAACAAATCTTAATTATTTTTACTAAGCAATAGCCAATCATTTTAATTTCTAGTAAATTTACATCAATTATAATGTTAGGTAATCGAATTTTGGAGAATTCGAGCAGTTTTACCTTCCTCGAGTTCTGATTCTTATCTTTAATTGATATTTTCAGGCAATGCTTCTCTATTAGCTATATTTTATTGTTAGTTATATTTTATTATTAGCTATATTATATGTAATTTATTGCAAGACAGTCTATGCGATAATCTTCTTTAAGAAACGAGTTTCCAGTACCTGCAAATATCTTCTTTCGATCGAAATTTAAAAAAAATCTTGACTTAATTTTATTACTATAAAAATATACTCTATTTCTTTTACTGTTTTTAGTTTGACAATGGAAATTTTACTAATTTTACCTAATTTTTTACTATTAGGAGTCATTTATGATTAATAATAATCTACATAACAAAAACTTGAATTTAGATGGACAAACAAAAATAGAGTACGATTAAAACAAATTAATAGCGTAAAACAATTTATTGCACCCTCAATACCTACAACTTACCCTCCCTGATTCAAATTGCGAAATCAAAACATTAGTATAAAGGTGGAGAGTCATTCTGGAGACTAGATAATTTACACGATTAGACGCGATGAATCAGCTAATGTCTTCGGCCTGGAGCTGGGAGACGGCGCCATGCTACGATGTACCTCACTCATTGTATTAACGATCTAGACATTATTTAATAGAAAATATAATCACCAATTTGCAATAAGTCCTGGTAATCTGAATTTTGGTAAACTATTCATCGTTTAGTATTCTCTCACTTTTTTTCAGCTAATTAGCAAGCAATTTTAAGCAGTGAGCATGATGTGAAATGAGCAATACAAATAATATAAGACTTTGTTTTTGAATATTGATGTGATATAATGATTGAAATATATATATATATCTATTGGGTCCTTATCAATGAGTATTGTTTACCTCGTTAAAATCTATAGTATATTTATCTGTAATTATATATGATTATGTAATAGTAATATCACATTTGTTTTAACATTATACATATTTACAATTCACAATTTAAGAACTAAATATTTTATTATATTACATTGAATGTACCTAATATGCCATACAATTAAAAGTATTATCGACGAACAACAGCCAAGCACTTAAATTTAAAAATAGCTGTAATCCACGGTGGAATGACGTCTGAAGTCAAAATATTAAAATGTTATTTCTAATAATCATAAAATTGATAGACACAGTGCAACATAAATTCATCATTACAGCCTATACAGTCCACTGCTGGACACAGGCCTCCAGAAGTTCGTGCCAAAAATGGCGTAAACTCGTGCAACATAAATTACTGCTATATAATTAAAAAAGCAGTATATTCATACAAAGGAAACCCTATTACATAATTTCATTCTATTTTCAAAATATTTGTAAATAGCAACACATAAATAACTAATCAAGATTAACGATAAATTGCCTAATAGAATAATTATATCAGTCTATTAAACCTTAATCCACGTTTGACTCCTTCAAAAAATATATAAAAAAAGCACCCTAATGCATCGCAATCTTTGAATCGTGGGGTGCATAATTTATCATGCAGCCACTACCTCGGATCTCGAGCTATTTTTATTACATCACACGTTTCGTAAAGAATGAATTTCAAATGGTGTCGGAAGTTTGTGTTGGGGGAGTAAATCCTTGGCCCTACTTTTGGTTGGCGATAACGATCTTATTTCAACAGCGAGGAAGGAAGGCTTTCAAACGGTTGTTAGCTGATGGCCTTTTGTTATGTTTTCGAAAATATAATTTTAATTTTATTTCCTGGTTTTTTCTATTTGGATATTTTTAAGATTTGTGCTATGTCATAGTATAAATTTCAAAAAACACAAATCATACGTTGGTAATATGTATATTTTGTATTTAATTTTATTTATAAAAAGTACAAATAGCGACAATAATGTATTGCTTTATATGTTTACTTTCTAACACAGGTAAAATAAAAATAACATACGATTTTTTCTATATATTACAACAAAATCAATTTCCTATAACAATTTATTTTCTAATAACACTAAAAAATAGATCTTTTTTATTTACCTACGCAATTTAATATAAAAACTACTTTATAACTAAAACAAGTAAAGCTTTTAATGACAATCGTCTAAAATTTCATTACAATTTAAAAAAAAGTATTGTTAGTTTGTATTTTATAATAATTTCCGTTTCCTCTTTAAACTATTATCGAGTTCCTAGACTCGTGGTTATGCTAGAGGTGTCAGGGGGTGTAAAAATCTCGTAAGAAATATACCGGCAGTGTAAATCGACTACGAGAATGATGTATACGTTATGAATGATCATCGTGACGATCACTTTTAAATTTATAAAGGAAAAGCTTATGTAGCTTTGAATAGATATGAAGTGGATTTAATAGCTGACTTTGAATTTATTGATTCTTACGTCCGTTATGGTATGAAAGTCACATAAAAACCTACATTAACTGAGGTAGGGCGCTGCAGAAAATATCAAATTATCTGGAACAGCCCAACTGGGGAAGTACACCGACGTTACAGAAGGACACAGCTAAATAATACTGTTATCAAGCAGTATTGTGTTCCTGTTGGTGAGTAAGGTGACCAGAGCTCCTGGGGGGGATTGGGTATTGGGTCGGCAACGCGCTTGCGATGCTTCTGGTGTTGCAGGCGTCTATAAGCTACGGTAATCGTTTACCATCAGGTGAGCCGTACGCTTGTTTGCTGACCTAGTGACATAAAAAAAAAAATCTGCTTTCAAATGTATTATTTATAAGTATGTTTATCGAAAAAAAAAATATGTAGCTATATACCAGTTGGCTGTTACCTATAACACAAGCATTAAGTTGCTTACTTTAGGAACAGACGACCGTGTGTGTATTGTGTATATATTAAAAAAAAAAAAAAAAAAAAAAAAAAAAAAAAAAAAAAAAAAAAAAAAAAAACAGTGTTACGTTCCTGTGGTGAGTAAGGTGACCAATGTGTGGAGATTAGAGGTACCTTTAATCTCCCCACAAGAGCTCTGCTCAGCAACGCGCTTGTGATACTTTTGGTGCTGTAGGTGTCTATAAGCTACGGTAATTGCTTGCCATCGACTGAGCCTTACGCTTGTTTGCCGACCTAGTTGTATAAAAAAACAGCGGTTGCAGGTTTTTGTTTATGCTAATTGTTATGTTTTAGTTTTATCTATATTTATTATTGTTATGTTTTATTTATATATGACTTTCTTTGACCTTTTTGCATAGGAGAGGCAAACATACGAGCTGTTTCATACAACACTGATAACAAAGCAGAAATGTGTGGTACCATGATAAGGAAACCAGGATCTGATGATGGAATCCCAGAGAAATCGAGGGAAACCCTCGAAACTCGTAGTGACGACTAGTGCGTTTGTTAATTTTTTTCGTCTACTTACGTTGTATTACTTGTCGATGTAATTGAAGTCGGTTTTTTTTTTGTTTAAGAGCAAACACAATTATTATTATTATACTTATTTGAATTTCATTAATTTTGAGTATTTTGATACTTTATATAAATGGGATAATCTGTAATATCAGAGTACTAAAAGAATACTTATGAAGAATTTAACGCTAGTTAATACGTTGTAACAAAATAAAAAACCAAAATAAAAAATTACTTCATTTAAGTAGGCTTCAAAAGCAATTTTGAAACGTGCTTTTACGAATTCAAATAAAATTATATTTTAATTAATTAATTATTAAAAAAGAAGAAAGAAGTGAAGCTGCAAACGATGTAGATTCTACAGAGAAGAATCAGCAAGAAATTCCGCAGTTGCTCTTTAAAAAAACAAAATGTGTTTTAATACATTAAACACAGAGTTACGTAGTCCGCACATTCCTACCATTTATGTAATCCAGCACCAAGTTATAAGTATTATAAGTAATTATTTTATTTCAATTTATTTTATACTTCATTGTACACCACATTATTACAATACAAACAAAGCATAAATATAGTTACAGACAGTGTACTACAATGCTAAGGCAGCTATTAATTTCTTTTTAAAACAAACTTATGGCGTATTTTTTTATTCTGAAAATGACGTGATTACTTGTGGCATAAATACTCAAGATAAATAATGAATAGAAGAAATAAAAAAAATAAAATAGATTACTTCAATAAATATAAAAAATATCTTCTGTAATAATATTTTAGAAATCGCTTCTAACATAAATACTTCTTTATCCATATTTCATTTTGTTTTTGTAATAAATAGTTCTTTCTCCTTACAATTTTCGACTGTATCGTCTCGCTATAATGTTATGAATATTTCATATCTCTACGGCAAATTTCAATATATACGTACGTATATGTGTGAAGATCTATTGTAGCGATGACGGGAGCTTACATTGAAGATATTTTTCATATGAGATAGTCTTGCTCGTGTAGACTAATAAAAGATAATACAAGTTTCATTAATACCGGCAGTCATTTGTTCAGTAGATCGTAGCAAATACTTTTGTCTGTATACATGTTTCTGGTGTCTGGTGGTGGTCTGGTGTGTTATGTGTTATTGTGTGTTTGTTTACCTTTACGCTTAGGAGTTAAGAAATTATTCTCAGTTATTACCATAATCATGTCATTAGGAACAAAACTTCACTACATGTTTTAATTTATGTGCTTTGCTCTGCGGTTTGCCACGCATGTTTAAGGACAAAAGTTGGGTTTCTCGATAAATGGGCTATCCGACACAAAAAAAATCATTTCGAACTAGTAGTTCCTGAAATTTGCGCGTTTAAATCAAACGAACAAACAAACTTTTCAGCTTTGTTATATTATTAGTATAAATTTAAATTTATGTGTATGCCATGTCTATTAATGTATTTTTCATGCTAGAGCTTGTTTAAAAAAGATCACTCTTTTAGGGGTAAGACTTTTTGTAAATGTTTTTATTTTATTTTTATATTTTTATTATTTTTTTTTGATGTATAGTAAAGTATATTTGTATTATTTTAATTAAATAACAATTGGCATAAAGTGTTAAAACCGTGTGGAACTTCTAGTATTACACCTGTAACAATGTAGCCAGGGAGTTAAGTATTTACATAAACGCTTAAACAATGAACAAAGGCTTCCCGATCCACTTTGAACATCACTTCTCTTCTTCGGATGGATTATTTATACACTTTAATTGCATCAAAAGCGTTCCTTATGAAATTATTTTGGTGTAGTGTTGTATACCTCGCGACAAAGTGTTATGAGCAATAAAATCAATGTATGAGTAATTAGTTCATAAACTGTATTGTATGTTGTTAGTAGAAACAATTTGAGAGATTCAAATGTTTGTTACCAATTTTTGTAATGATTTGGATCATTGAAATTATTATATTTTTTAACTAAAATTTCTTATGTTTGTTAGAAACCGTCAAGCCGTGAATCAAAAATGTATTTACAAGTATTTTTTTAAATCGTCAAGATCCTACAGAAATCTATATATTAATATAGGAATCAAAAACTTTGTACCCCTTTTTACGAAAATTGCGTGGACGAAGGAGTATAAAATTTCACCCACTTATAGTTTAGAGTTAGAGAAGGAGTGCAATATGCTTATATTTTTTCAAAAAATATTTTAATAAAAAAAAAGAATTACACACCCTACCATATATTTGACACACACGTGACAATCATATTCAGAATAGATTATAGACTATAGATTAATATTCTTTGTCTTTACTGAATGTCAAACATAATAATCAATATGTTCAAACTAGCTTATCTATAATTTAAATTAATTATGGTCGAATTTCGACTCTGGGCGACCACTAGTATACTTTAAATATACCAGTGTTCGTTCAACGAATAAAACATTACAAGTCTGATTTCCGCAACATTTTCTCTTCTCATTACAGCGGGAACGCCGCAAATGATCAGGTTTTTCCGCAAATTCTTGCACATTCCCGCTTCCATTACCACAATTTGCGACACGTTTGCTTCACCGCATACCCTAAAAATCGATAGAACATCTATCAATATCCTAAATTTGACTATAACAACGTGTTTCCGGCTCGTGCCGTGGGGAGCAAAAATTAATAAGGGGAAGCGATTTTAACGACCAGACAAATTGACGCGGAACGATCATTTGTTGTGTTCGAACTTTGCGTCCTTATTCTAAGTTACGGATAAGAAGTTAAGCTACAGGCACGGTATTATCAGAACGATACTACAGTTTATGTTAATATCATTTTCGATCAACTTTGAGTCACATTTAGTCTCCTTTGCACTTCCAGGATAAGGTTATTTCATAGTATTGCTACTCCTTGTCTTATTATAATATTTCGTTAAAAGAATTCAACTTATAACTTTTCTATTCTTTTTAAAATTTCTGTCACTCTACTATTTTATTAAAAAAGTTTAATTGTCTTGGACTAATAAAAAGAAAATAGGACTTACTTACTAAATACTGACTGAATAACTGACTCATAATCAGTTTTGATTTTTTTATGATTGATAATATAGGTTAAGACCATAAAACGTTCTTATCTGGCCTATTTATTGCTATCTCTTAGTAAGTAAAGTCATGAACAAATCTATTGTATTTACAACCTAAGCATTATTGCTTGTAATTTTGATTCCAGAATAGAACAATATTTTACAGCAGATGTGTTCTATTCAACGGTGTTTCGTTTACAATATGCAGACTCAACATCTGTTAGACGAAACATTCACAAACTAGCCCCAGAGGTGGAATTTCTATTATTGCCACCAATGTAATATAATATATTCGAAAACTTTCCAATAGTTTTGAATTTTACAACAATGTTTCTAAATAATTTATTGACAATTTTGTTTGATATTCGTTTATATTATATTTTGTTTCAGTGATCCGTGTTTTAAAATGGTATTGTTATACGGACTCGGAATCCTAATATACACTTATAAATAAAGTAAAATGAAATATTATTTTTGTTATGTGAACCTCTTAAATGTTACTTTGTTCACGTGTATCATTTGCTGTAAGTTGTAAAGGTTGCCACTTAAGATTAGTTTATGGTACTTCAAATAAATAAATAAATATATAAATATAAACTCCTATGACTAACTCAGAGGTCCGGAAATACACACAATAAACAAGCACAAACGCCCAGACCAAGAAAAACATCAGTATGGCCAATACAATCGAGTGATTGAACCCGCAACCGCCAGTGCAATCGCCATAAACCAGTGCTGTGAGTTGTAACCGCTGCTTGGATGTTGGAGTGGTTCTTTATTATTTGTAAGAAACAGTGTTTGTTTTTATACCCAATTATTTGACTACGGCAAAGACAAAAGAAGGGTTATAATTTAAGCAGCCAATGTAATTGTATGTATGCATGTATGCATCTATGTATGTATCTTTATCTGTTCCCTCATAACTCTCAAACTACTTGTCATATTTAGACAAATGACCTATCATGCGAAGCGTCTTGATTATCCGCTGGTCATAGGATATGTACTGTGTGGCTACGGTACTAAAGAATATAGCCACCCCCTCTCTTCCCGTGGGTGTCGTAAGAGGCGACTAAGGGATAACACAGTTCCGCTACCACCTTGGAACTTAAAAAGCCGACTGGTGGCGGGATAACCATGCAACTGCTGGCTTTGAAATACACAGGCCGAAGACGGGCAGCAGCGTCTTCGATGCGACAAAGCCAGTACTGCGGTCACCAACCCGCCTGCCCAGCGCGGTGACTATGGGCAAAACACATGAGTTCACGTTATTTTTGGCGTAAACTTGTGGAGGCCTATGTCCAGCAGTGGACTGTATAGGCTGTAATGATGATGATAGGATATATGGTGTCACATTATATTGAACGTGGCACCCTCTAAAGCCATAAAGTAGGTACTATTTTTTTGTCGTAATCGGGTTTAGTTTTTAATTTTTTAAATCTTGTTACTGTCTTTATAATTGATACTTCTCATGTAGTTTATTTACGGTTCAAGTAAACAGGCAAACTTGACATACGTCTAAACAATGCATCGGCGTACGAGTTAAGAAAAGCAGGTACGAAAGGTAGACAGCCACAGTTCATCAAATTTTAGTTGAAGATTTATTGACGTCATTCGTTACTAGGATCATTCAATAACAATCTCATTTGCGGAAATAGAACACGAGTACGGTATTAGTGAGTGAGTTATGAGGTTATTGATACAAGTTTTATTCGTAAAATGGTGCATTTCCTTTTTTCTGTAGTAATAATGTATGTTGATTTGATTGATGATAGGAGTGAAGGATGTTTACTATTTATTTTCATTGCTTTGGAAATAAATAAAGAATTGTTATCAATTTTAATTATTATTTAAATTTTCTGTAAGTAGTGTAGTATTTATATAAGGTACTTTCTAATATTTAATTTAAAATTTTTTTTTTTCATTCATTACAGCCTATACAGTCCACTGCTGGACATAGGCCTCCACAAGTTTACGCCAAAAATAGCGTGAACTCATGTGTGTTGCCCATAGTCACCACGCTGGGCAGGCGGGTTGGTGACCGCAGTACTGGCTTTGTCGCACCGAAGACGCTGCTGCCCGTCTTCGGCCTGTGTATTCAAAGACAATTTTAAGAAATAACGAGATTAAAATCGAGGAAAATAGCTTATTAAGAATGTGTTAATACAGAGCATATTTTGGAAATGTTTCAATTAATTTTATAACAATTTTTAAAGTGAAACTTTTTTTTTCTATTTCTTTTCTTTGTTGTTTCATCTATCGCATGTCGCATTACAGCTGGCCGCGGAGAAGGGAAAAGTGCATGGCAGAGCAGCCAAGACCAATATGGCGGCGCGTTAAATGCCTAGAAACCGAAAAAAAGTTTCACTTGCATCGTGGTCATAAAACCACACATTTTTTTTCCAGAAAGTGTTAAGTATTTACAATCCACCCACATAGTATTTTCGTTAATAACCGCTCTAGTGTAGTGTTGCGTGTAAGTGCCTAACCACCGACGGTTTGAGTGTTCGATTCCCGCTCGGGATGGATATTTGCATTTATATAAATATTCCTTTTCACACAGCACGTTAAGCTCTCAGTCTCGACTGTTATCATAACCTGATAGCGATCATTACTCATGGTGGGGAATATAGACGCCAACCCAAAGTGGAGCAGCATGATGGATTAAACTTCTAATCCTTCTTCTAAATGGAGAAAGAGTCCTGTGCCCAGCAGTTGGATGCTACAAGGTGATTCGTGACCGTGAAATATTTTTCGTAAATCATAATCTGACTTTTATTAGAATATCAAAACAATTTCTAAGCATCGATAATGCGATCATAGTTGATATATATGTAAGTACCGACTAGTGCGGGTACTACGAAATAGTAAGTATTAAATTATTATGTTTAATGAAGGTAAATCAGTTCCGCATTAAATGTTAACTAGCAGCAAGTCTTTTCTTTGGTTCCTATATTTTTATATTATTAAATACTTAATATTTATCAATAGTCAACGTCATTGTTTATATATAGTAGAGATAGTAAAAACTTAAAAAAAAGTCTTATAAATTTTGACTGGCTTTACTAATCCTTATGAATCTTTGATCTTTAATATCAACACACGCACATTTGAAAACAAGTAAAGCAACAGAAACGTTTCGGGAGGTGTCGCAAAAAGCCGATAGAGATTCGATACAAAGCTTTCCACTTCTGCACTGTCCTTACTCCTTTGTACCGTAATGACGTACGTTGTATCGTTCACCACGTTTATTAGTACTGTAGATGTGAACTTGCTGGAAGCGACGAGATATACGGTAAAAACGTTAAACATTTTTGTTTCTGTATATACTTTATTTATTGTACATGGCAACCTCTATTGAGGTAGGGTACATCAGGAAATTTCCTGCTCAAAGTCTGGAGCAGCCTTACTGGGAAAGTGCCTCGATCTTACAGAAGATCACAGCAAAACAATATTGCTTTCAAGCAGTGTTGTGTTCCTGCGGTGAGTCAGATAACCAGAGCTAGGGGAAGTTGGGTGTAGTTATCTTCATATTTTTAACCTCAACGTATCTGCGGGTCCTTTATTTCTAATATTTAAAACGAAGGTGATCACATAACATTATGTCCGCTGTTCGTTCAATCGCTGTTTTTTTTTTATATAACTAGGTCAGCATACAAGCGTATGGCTCACCTGATGGTAAGCGATTACCGTAGTTTATAGACATCTGCAACACCAGAACTGCAAGCGCGTTGCCAACCCCATCACCAGTTCCCCCCAGGAGCTCTGGTCACCTTACTCACCAACAGAACACAATACTGCTTGAAAACAGTATTATTTAGCTGTGATCTTTTGTAAGGTCGAGGCTACTACCCCAGTCAGGCTGCTCCATATTTTGAGTAGAAAATTTCCTGCTGTGCCATATCTCAGTTAAAATTTGTTATCAAAACGATTATTTCAGTTAAGACATTAATATTCATCTCATTTTGTAATTTTTTTTATAATATATCAAAAAAAATTAATACCCTTATTAGGTAACCTTATTTTTTAATCTAATTATTGGATAGTGAACTCAATTCTGTACTACGACGTTTATTTTGAATTTTTTACTATAAAGGTGGCAATCAAGTTACGCTTCAGCCTTCAACCGCAATATCCCACTGCTGGGTATAGGCCTCCTTGCCCAGGTAGGAGAAGGATCAGAGTTTAATCCACCACGCTGCTCCAATGCGGGTTGGCGGATGATCAAGTTTACGCGAGCTGGCAATTCCAGAAGTTTTACAAACGCGTTACCGACCATAGTCCAGACTCTTTCCAGGAGCAAGGTAGATAGACAACTACCTTACTCACCACAATAATACATCAATACTTGAGAAAAGTGTCATTATACTGTGATCTTCTTTAAGGTTGAGATGTCCAGCGAGTTGGCCTGCTCCAAATTTTGATTAAGATGATGACTTAAGATGTTTCCTGACGTGCTCTATATTGTTTCATGGCGTGGAAAAATACTTTCAGTATTCTAATTATATCATCTAAACATAACTCAAACAATAATTTAATTCTCATAACTCATTTTTTACTTTATATAAAATAAAAGGAAAATGTATCAAAACACAATCAGTACCTCATCCACTCACGGTACCTCGTCGACAAATAATCACCTAGAGAAATTCACCCTCCGACATAGTCCCTTTGATCTCTGTTTTGGTTTCCAGTCGGGGGCTACATCGATGTTGGGTTTCAATTCGAGATCTCTTCAGTTTGAGAATAATTTCTGCTCGCAGTGCGGGCATGTCATGCAAATCCCTGTAATGACGGTTCTTTTAGGGTTACCATCCACTTGTATCTGGACATATCCGGATTTTTTTGTATTTGTTAAAAAATAAATCATTTTGAATTTTTTTTATTTTTTTCTGCGGTTAGTATGTTTTAAAAATTGTTTATAACCGTATTTTTATATTATTAAGTAGAATATGCCTGTTAACACTAATATTAATTAGAATAATTACAGTATACTACTATTTAACTTTGGCGATCATTTTGTTATTCGGTTTTTTTCCAATTTAAAAAAAAAACGTTTATTGTGAGGACTTTTTAAGGATGGTAACCCTGTCTGGAGTGTCATGTCTGTCATGAATATAGTATTTGTGATTACATGAGTAATTACATCTGCAAAGGGTTTTAAAATGCTTTTCTATTTTGTCTTTACTACTTTACGTTATTGTGTTTGGGATGAACTTATTCAGATGCAATTTTAAGTCACTAATTTTTGTATGAAAAATTCCTGCATTCATAATAAAATTGAGCTATTACTTAATAACTTAAATATTACTTTAAAATTAACGTTTTTGAATAAGCCATATATTTTTAACCAAATAATAAGAGTTCCAAAAAGGAGGTTCCAAAAGTTCTGGATTTGACTGTATTTTTTATGTATAACTCAGTACTTTTGATTGGGTGGATTGATTTTGATGATTTTTGTAATAATCAAAAGGTGGTGTGTGTCGTGTAGTTTCATTAAAATTTGATTGTGAGTTAACAACTTCTGTTTGAGTTATATGTAATAATGCGTATTTTTTTACTGGGTGTACCGATTTTGATCGTTTTTATGTTCATCAAAAGCTAATGCTTGTTTTGTGTTACTATTACCTTTTGACCGCCACGCCTCAAAACCATTCCCGTGCCCTGTACGCCAAGGCATAAAGTAAACAAAAATACCTACGAAAAAAATAGTGCTGCCAAGAGTCGTTATCGAGTACCACACAGTGACTTGTTTTTGCTGGTTTTTATGCAATAAATGATTACTTATATAATCTAGGAAGGTTTATTTTTTAATATTTTTCTTGTGTTATCTTGCACTCGTTATATATACTTACAACAACATAAATAAAAAACAAACATTACAAAAATAATCGTAGTAAAGCACAACACTCTTTTCTATCGCCATGACGTCATTGTCACGACTGGACGACTACGGCGCAGCTGGCCTACGGTTTTGAAACTATCTTTAGAGACGTGCCGTGTCGCACGCAAGGAAGCCGCAGGCTATATATCGATTTCGAATCGAATCGATATATACATGAAAAGTAATTTAGAAAAAAATTAACCGAATTCAAATTTGTAATTTTTTAACCGACTTCAAAAAAGGAGGAGGTTACTCAATTCGACCGATTCGATATATATTTTATATTTTTTTATTATTTATGTTCGGGGATAACTTTTTCGTTTATGAACCGATTTTGATAATTCTTTTTTTGTTGGAAAGAAGATAACCCCGGTGTAGTACCATGCTAAGGAAACCAGGATTTGATAATGAGATCTCGAAAATCTGCATAACTTTTACTGGGTGCACCGATTTTGATGATTTTTAATTTAATCGAAAGCCGATGTTTATCATGTAATCACATTTAAATTTCATCCAAACCCGATTACAACTTTTTGATTGATCTATGATAATGCGTATTTACTTGACTATTTTTTCGTCTACCTACGTTGTATTACTTGTCGATATAATTGAAGTTAGTTTTTTTCGTTTGCCTGCAAACACACTTATTATCTTATTAGATAATAGTTTATTATTTAAGGTTCATTAGAACAGTATTCCACTGTGCCCCGTTCCATAGTGCCCCATAAGGCCAACGTTTTAAACGAGTTTTATAAAAACTTAGGTTATTTTTTGAACTTTCCACACCATTGTCTCAAATGATTAAAATTAATGAAAAAAATAATATCACTTACCTATTCTTTAAACTTTTTTACTAAAAAGAAAGTACTTTGAAAAGAAATCTCAATGAATTGAACAAGAATAATTGTGTTTGCTCGAATACAACGTAGATCGACGAAAAATAGTCAAGTACGCGTAGTCAAAACGCGTTATCAAAGATTACTCAAAAAGTAGATATCAGATCTCAATGAAATTTATATGTGACCACATGATAAACATTAGCTTTCGATAAAATTAAAAATTATCAAAATCGGTACAACCAGTAAAAAGTTATTACGGATTTTCAAGAGTCCCTACGCGCTGTAATTGGTCGAAGCGTTACCACACGGATTAGTTTAGAATTCAAATTTTTATCGACACTGTTCCATAGTGCCCCGTGTTCCACTGTTCTCCAACTCAGTAGTTGATCCGATGAAGCAAATTAATATAATCGGTGCGGTCGATGCCAGCCTTAGTTTAAAAGAAATATTTACATGCGTTAAATATTTTTTTGTTTAGGTAGCAAATTGTACTAAAACAGTACTGAGTAAGTAGCAATATTTCAAATCACATATTTCACGACACACGACACGACATGGGTCTTAGAAAAAAAGCTTTTATGAGAGTGGGGGTTAGAGATGATATTGATGCTGCCAGATGATTTTGAGAATGAGAAAGAAAATCGTAATTTCGATCTTAACCTTAGATAAACAAAATGAAAAAAAATATTTTTTTTTTATTGTATATTATTAAAATCATCGACGCCTTCCAAAATGCGACGATGTTCTAAGGTATCGCTCGTCTTGCACTTCACTAGTTTTCTCACTATTCGCTTATGACGTCATCAGCGTGTCGTCTATACTTGACAACGGCGTGTAGAGAACGAATTAATGACTACGCGCTAGAGATGCGCCAGATTTGAGATATCAGATTTATTATGGCGATTTGATTGATTTGATTTTTTATTCATTCGCTATTTATGTGTTAGCTGATGATAGTTTTATGTTTTTTACCTTTTGTTTTATTCAAATATTAAATTATTTATAGAAAATATAACACGTTTGAGTTGAATTTTGAATAGCTAATTGCAAAAATGACTTGTAATTATGATTTTTTTAAAGTGCAATAAAGAATATATAACACAAGCATTAAGTTGCTTACTTTAGGAACAGATGACCGTGTGTGTATGTTGTAAATATTTATTTATTTATTATTTATTTATACCTCTCGCGTCACATCCCTAGCGGTCAACTATAGACGACTTCGGCGTTCTGGACATATCATTTACGTGGAATAAAAATGCATGTTTTTATTTCAATGTATCTCAGTACGTGTAGCTCTAAAAGATTTGTTTTTTATACTCAAATGTTGATGGGATATTCTATTTTCATAAATGTTGAATTAAAATACTAGAAATATTTTTTTAATAATTTTATTTAATATTTTTGTGGTCCGGGTTTTTTGTCACCTATAGACGTCGCTGGCGCACAGGACTCGCGAGCCCTTGTCAAGTATAGGTGACTACGGCGGTCAAAAGGTTAAGGACATCGGGATCTCTTAACTACTTTTTGAGTAATCTTTGATATTTTGATCTTTGATCTTTAATTCTGTCCACTACCTACGTTGTGTTACCTGTAATTGAAGTTAGTTTTTTTTTCGTAATGCATTTTTGATAAAAAAAAAAAATTCCTAACTGAGAACGCTTAAATCAAATTTGTGCTACTCTTACGGTGACACAGTATTAGGTCCATAAACTTCACAAATTGTTATAGCGGCTTGAGTCGCATTGTGCCCTTTTTAAAGTAAAACATTAAAATGTTCTAAATTTCTACGTTGGATTAATTGAATGAAAAATTTAATTTTTGCGGACAGCAAAACGAATGAAAAGTGGCGGGAAACTATTTTTTATTGTTTTATTTCATTTTTAAAATGTCACATTTTCGTGGTATCGAAACCAGGCAGTTACAACCGTAAAAATCTAGAAAATTAGTATTATCATTCTAATGCAATATTTACAAAAAAAATATTATAGTTTTACAGTTTAACCTTGATATTTTCATCATCCGTAATTTCTTAATCGATAAATTGAATGACTTGAAGAGTAAGTAAAAAGTTTTTCAAAGTATAAAAATTGAAAAGTCATAATTACAAATCTTATTTAAATTTGAAATTGGAATTGGGTGAAGGAAGAATTTTAAGGAATTATAAGGAAAGAAAAGTCATCATAATAATTGTTTTTTCTCAAAATAATAAACCCGTCTTTAATTTACATCTTACAAGTAATTTTTAAATACGCATTATTTGTAAACTTTATTAAAATTTAAACATTATTTCTAACTTGTAAATTACAAATAAGATCTTGCTCAAATTTAGGCGGCATCACATGACAAGTACGGTCTTTTGAATAAAATACGAGTTATCAAAATCGGTATAGCCAGTAAAAAGTTGTGAGCTAACACACATAATAAAGGAGTGTGCTTTAGACCACACGACTGAAGTAAAACTTACGAAATGTAACTGTTTCTCTTTATATCTTCACTAATCAGATCACAGTTTTCGTAACGCTCTCGACATAAAAACATTTACAGGTATTTGCAGTAAAATAAAGTTCTTTTGTATATCACTAGGTAAGACAAGGATTTATCCATTCATTTTTTTCGGAAATTATGTGTTAGTAAATAAAGCGTGGTTCACATTAACGCGCGTGGTCGCGTCTGGCGCGTAGCTGTTCAAATTGGATGCGAAATCAAATAATAAAACTCACTCATCTTGAGAGGGGACGATTTAGTGTAAATGTGTCTATTTATCTCTGCGACATCGCTTAAATTATATTACTACAAACAAATTAAAATGGCCACACAAAATAATTAAATACATTATACAAGATATGACTAAAATTATAAAGAAGATAGTTTTTTTATAGGTATGTATATGTTTAATTATTTTAATATTAATTATAATTTTTTTCTAACTTGTACACCAATGCTGACACGCTAGACCATTTCCTTTGCCCTAAGGTTGTCTGAAAGTGATCGCTTTTTAGCGATAAGGCCGCCCTTGTACCTAATAAATATATTTTTATTTTTTTTTCTTTGGTATGTATTATTTCTGTTTTTGGTGCCCAGTAAAGTGTATTATTATTTTTTTTTTGTTTTTTAAAATAGCAGTTACGGAATTTCTTACTAATTTTTCTTCGCAACATTCCTAATACGTTGTAGTTTCACTTTTAACTATAATATTATTATTAAAAATTTATTAGACTTTGATTTTAAATAACATACTTATTATATACGAATATCCGTTTAAAATATTTATATTTTAACTTTCAAAACCACACCGACGCCGCGTTGGCGCAACGGTCTAAGGATTGTGCCTGTTGCGCTGGCGATTGCGGGTTCGATCTCCGCACATGACAAACATTTGTATTGGCAATACAGGTGTTTGCCGTGGTCTGGGCGTTTGTGCAGTCCTTGTAGGTCTCCCCATCGTCCCTCGGAGAGCACGTTAAGCCGTCGGTCCCGGTTGTTATCATGTACACCTGATAGCGATCGTTACTCATAGTAGGGAATATATCCGCCAACCCGCATTGGAGCAGCGTGGTGGATTAAGCTCTGAAGCTTATTATAAACCACTCAACGGATTTCTATATTTAAGATATCGTTAAGTTCGTCTAGAATAAAAAACATAGCATCAACTTTTATAAATGGTACCATTTTTAATTGGAAAATAACGTTAAATAAATCTTAAAGTAAAAAACAACTTAATATGCTATAACTTTTACAATAACAAAACAAACCTGTGAAAATCAAAAACCTACCATACTCAAGGGTTTAATGACCGAAGTTTCAGAAAAAGGAAAAAAAAAAGAAAGAAATTATTCTTTCCAAGGAGGTCAAAATGACTGTTAAGAATGACTTGTGTCTTAGAATTCTTTGTAAGACTTGCAATCGCAAACAATGATCGCGTTACTGAGTAATCTTAGAGGCTTTGAAAGTCTTTTGCAGGGTATGGATGTTGCTTCAAAATGTTTGCGTTATTTTTCGTTTCTTGAAATTGTAATTGTAGTTATTTGTTGTTGAAGTATTTCTTTCTACAATTCGTTGTTGCATCGAGTAGTTTACTTTCTGCGAATATTTAAACGTAAATATGTTAATTTTTACGGATTTTACTCTATTAATAGCCCGAAAGTTCCGGTTAATTGCAAAAGGTTTGTGCTTTTAAAGAGAAAAGATTTATAGTAAAATTCGCTGTGTCCGTGACTTCGTCCGCGTGGAATTAAAAAAAAAAATGTTCAGTTCGCAGTTACAAAAAAAAAAAAAACTAAAATAAAAGTAGTCCAAGTTACTCTTCATTACATCAGCTATCTGCTAGTAAGGGTCGAGTCAAAATCGGCCAATAGTCATCGAAATAAGTCCACCCAGTAAAAAGTATGAGATCGGTTAAAAATTAGCAAGTAACAACTGACTTGTGTATGAAACATAAAATATTAATGGAAACAGTAGCTTAGGTTCAAAATATGATTAAACTCGATTATTGATCTTTCATTTCGGATTATTTTTCTACGTATATATCATGCTGATTTATCAGATAAAACAACATAAAAAAGAAACAATCGACAACATACAACTGAGCACCCTTCAAAACAATACTCAATTGAGACTCAGGTGCGTCTATAGCGAACTGCGAATCACTCACACGTCGTCACTCGGGTACACTAATCCTTAGCGTATGGTACAAGTTATATACCATACCTACAATAATTATTGAATAAAAAAAAAAAAATGTGTGTCAACTTCAACACGCATCGGTTCAGTAAAAGCCGGTATAGTATTACGTACCTATTGTCTTCTTCTTCTTCTTCTTCAGGGTTAATGGCTTTCGATAGTGCCAAATGAGCACAGATGATTTCACCAATGTCATGTAGAAAACGAATCTATTGTAATACACATTGCTACAGCGAAAAGCGGTGTAAATTGTCACTGTCAATGTCAATGTCACTGCCGTTTCGTTGTTTCACATGATTTCATTTCCAAAAACTAAATTAAATATTTATTATCTGTAGCTAAAGTCTAGAATGGTTCCTTTTTTAGTAAAAATTCAAAAGTATTTTAAAATACATCAATCATATTCATCATCTTAATCAAATTTAAACAGTAGATTTTAAATGCGCTGATGATGAGATTATATTTAAGCACATTTTCTACTTAAATATTTATAATTAATATTAATAAATCTTGAAGCAAACGAATGTAACTCTAAGTATAAAAATCCCAGTTAGATAGTGAAGTAAATACATTTTTTAATTAGTTACAACAATATCGCTTAAGCTTATAATTTGTATCACATTATTATCTCATATATTGAGATATGAAACATGAGGCTTCCATTCATGCACCGACTGCGCAAAAATACGCAATTATACACGCATGCATACCTATGCATAAATAAAAGCGTAGAGATAATTAAGTAAATTTATTTAGTGATAGTAATTTTTGGTGTACTAAGGCGCCGAAGTGTAAATTGTTCAAAGTGTTGCCATCGTTAAAATAACATTTTCTTATTTGATAATAATTTCATGGTATAATGGGTTTTTTATCTCAATGTCCTATAAAAAAAAATACTAAAATACAAAAATAAGTTATAAACTATGATGTATTTAAGTGTTAATTAGATTTTTTTGTTATAATATCTTCTAAACTAGAAACAGAAAAGAGTTATTTTTTTATTCGCAACGGGTTCTTAAGAACTTAATTTTTTTTTGTATTTATTGTAAAATATTTTCCACGTCAGTTGTACAGCGAATGGCTAACAATAAACACAGATGTACGTCATTTATATGTTTCAAAATGTTAAGGGTGTGTACTGTACGCATCACGCTGACACGTTTATCAATATCTGCGCCCTCATGTACCATTTTAATTAATGCTCAGGTGCAATTTTATGTACAATGTACTTTTATGAATTATACCAATATTGTATTATATGATCTGGTATTCTGGTGATAGAAAATGGCTGTACTCAGATTCGATACTAGTTAAAGTAATTTGTTAGGTCCGAAAGTTTGTCGTTGTCTGGACGCTTATGTGTTTCTAGACCCTTGACATTGGAATAAATCTCTTCTTGTTAATAGCTTTCAATAGTGCCAAATAAGCACAGATGATTTCGCCAATGTCACGATCTCTTTGGGGTCTATAAAATGTTAGAATTATATATCTTTAGTTAAGTAATGTGTTCTATCGATTTTTGGTTCGATTGTCGTTTGAGACAAATGTACAAACATTTATTGGTCATCATGTATAGGTTTTTGTCGACAGTCTGTACTTTTCTATGTTATGTATGTTTTCGGTGTCATAGGATTTTATTGTTATGAACCGTTGAGTGTGAGTAATTTATTAATCTAAGCGTGGAATAATTAATTCTTTTTTTAAATTTAAAATGTGCCTTTTATAAAGTAGTACACGCGTAGCATTTCCAAATTACTCGTACTCAACGTAGGCGTGTCAAATGTTTTTTTAAGGAGATAGAGGCCTGTTTATAAGCGACACCGAGTACGGATTAACAGTAGATTGGAAACGTGTCTGCGGCGCCATGCGGTGCCAATTATTGTCTGCTTCGCTCTCGATAGGGTACTATGTAGAAATATTTTTATTTTTATATTGCCTAAGTATGATGATCAATCAATATTTTTACCAAATTGATACTTTTGATTGCCGTTTTAAGTTTCCAATAATGTGCGTTAAAGAATTAATATTTAGTCTGCTTGCATTTTTTTTATTGTTATTTAGTCGTGAATTATTGCATTTTTTTCTATTTAAATTATTAGTACAACAGTAGGCCTAGTAGATTAGATAGATAGAACATGTGATTCGATACTAGAGTGTGAAAGAGTCGAATATAGGCTAGTATGATGACTTTTCAAAAACGCATTGCTTTTACCGACCTTTAAGAAAAATACTTGTAGAATAATGCCGTAGCTTTGGTGAATTTTTGGGGCATGTATATGCGCACTTTCCCATTCGAGCGCACGTGTTAGGGTTCAATTAAATAATGTAGCTTCACTTAGCTGTAGTTACTATAAAAAGATTTTGTACAATATATTAATCATAACTCGCATACAACAATATTTACAACGATAAATGATGGTGAAATTATTACAGACAAACAAAAAGCTTACATAAAAACAGTATAATATTCGTATGTATTAATTAGTTGCTTTTACAAAACATCGACGTTTGTACGATGTTCGTGAGCGAGTGGACAGTGACGGAGCGAGTGACGCGGAGCCGGCGACAGGTGCGAGCGATTATAAGGGGAAAATGTGCCGTGAAACATGCGTGGGAAAGATTTGTGAGGATATTACTTATTATAATGAAACGATTTTTTTTGGACTTTTCGTGGTTTATTAAGTCTTTTAAATGCCTGATGTTTCGGTTGCTTTACACGCAACCATGGTCACGGGAGGACTCCTGTGACCATGGTTGCTGTAAAGTCACAGGAGTCCTCCCGTGACCGTGATTGTTGTAAAGTCACAGGAGTCCTCCCGTGATATATTAACAAAATATCGTAAAATATCTGCATTACTTGTAACAAACGCTTTTGAATGATAGATAAGTTGAATATAACAGTCACTGTGTGTTACACATAGGTCTGGGGATGTCAAAATTTCAAAAGCACAAGGTACATAATTAAATCCACAACACAAAATACATTCATGTCATTAGTGCGAGAAGTCAGAAAATAGTTAGCAATTTACTATTTGTTTATACACGTCTCTCTTATTTCATGGTACAATAATAGGTCGTTCTCCGTTTGGTATAATGTAAATTAACCTTTTTTTAATCTTTCGATCTGAATCTGATTTAGCGATACTATTAATAAAAAATGATAATTTAAGGTATTTCTTAACTTTAATTCACACTACGTTTTATTTTTAAAGATGTATGTTATGTAATATGCACAATAAAGTATATTTCTTCTTCTTCTTCTTCTTCTACGTTCAATCTTATTAATTCTAAAAACATCTAATTCAATATTTATAAAATAATACAGATTAAATAAATGAATATTTAATCAAACGCCATATCCATACTAGCATCATTGAAAACGCGTAAAATATAAAAAAAAAAACATATTTTCATTACTGGTCGTTCGTACACGCTGTATACACGCGGAGGCTTTTATTTCGGCCAATCGAGCCGTAAAACCGCTCGGGCGGAATGTGTGCGATTTATATCTCGATGATACTCGTATGAGGTCGATTATAATTGATTAATTTTACTCGCTTTCCGCGCTTCCCGAATAATGTTGTTTCATTTTTACGAATGGTTTTTTGTTATTTTTTATTTTTATCTTTTGTGTCTGGATTCATTATTTTTGTAAATGATATATATGTTAAATACGAGAGTAATGAATCTGTGATGCAATTATAGTATTTTGGTTGTCATTGTATCAAAATTTAGTACATATATTAAAGTTTATTTTAGCTGTGCTTGGCTAGCCCGTTGCCGCAGTTTGTAGTGACCCTGCCTTCTGATCCGGGGGTTGTGGGTTCGATTCCCACCTCGAGTCTGGGTGTAATATATATTTTTATATATTTATATTATTATTTATATCTATATTTATCGAAAAAAATGCAGCAATCGGCTGTTACCTATAACAGAAGCATTATGTTGCTTACTTTAGGAAAAGATAACCGTGTGTGTATGTTGTAGTTATTTATTTATTTATTATAAATATGTTACTGAAAACCACATCCTTAATCAAAAATGGAAAATCGAAAACTCTACTTACAGATAGATAACTATTATAATTTATATAAGATATTAAATTAAAATGGTTATTTTTATTACTAAAATCTCGTGAAGAAGACATTCGTAAATAAAGTCGAAATATCAAGATACGCAAAATGAAAATAAAAAACATGGTAAATATCCCGTTTTAAATAATTTTAGTATCATAATTTAAACTTTTGAGTTTTATGTATATAATAAGTTCAACCTTGGCAATATTTTCTGATGGAAAGAGATCTGAAATCTAAGTTAAAATACCTTTGGTACCTTTGCTTAATTGAGTTTGGTTTTGTTTGATTTGATACTTTCACATTATCCATCAATTACTTTTTTTTATTAATTTATTGTACTGTGTGGCTACGGTACTAAAGAATATAGCCACCCCCTCTCTTCCCGTGGGTGTCGTAAGAGGCGACTAAGGGATAACACAGTTCCGCTACCACCATGGAACTTAAAAAGCCGACCGGTGGCGGGATAACCATCCAACTGCTGGCTTTAAAATACACAGGCC
This sequence comes from Melitaea cinxia, assembly GCF_905220565.1. Taxonomy (NCBI): domain Eukaryota; kingdom Metazoa; phylum Arthropoda; class Insecta; order Lepidoptera; family Nymphalidae; genus Melitaea; species Melitaea cinxia. The sequence goes on from NC_059401.1 coordinate 15,229,954, forward strand.
GAAGACGGGCAGCAGCGTCTTCGGTGCAACAAAGCCAGTACTGCGGTCACCAACCCGCCTGCCCAGCGTGGTGACTATGGGCAAAACACATGAGTTCACGTTATTTTTGGCGTAAACTTTTGGAGGCCTATGTCCAGCAGTGGACTGTATAGGCTGTAATGATGATCCATCAATTTGACTAGTTAAGATATAATACTGAAACGAAAGATGATGGCATAAGTCTTTTGACTGGTAAACAAACAAACTAATTGACGTAGTAAATAGCTTTTGTACATAAGAGGGAGAGAATAAGAGGCGACTAAGGGATAACACAGTTCCACCTCCACCTTGGAACTTAAAAAGCCGACCGATGGTGGAATAGCCATACAACTGCTGACTTTGAAATACACAGGCCGAAGACGGGCAGAAATGTCCTTGATGCGACTCAGCCAGCCCTGCGGTCATCAACCCACCTGCCCAGCGTGAAGACTATGGGCAACACACATGAGTTCACGCCATTTTTGGCGCGAATTTGTGGAGGCCTATGTCCAGCAGTAGACTGCGATAGGCTGAAGTGATGATGATGATAATGATGTAAATAGCCTTTGAATGTATGGCCAATATTATAATTAGTAGTAAACTTGAAGAATTTCTTTACCTAAATTTTCAAATTTTAAACATTTCCAGTACAACTTGAAAATTATTTTTCAAACACTGTGATCTCTTTAGTCCTCGGCTATACTACACAGACTTTATGCTAAGGTTACTTTAATATTTCTTACATTTACCTGTCATTTTATAAATAATTTATTATTTCTTGTTTTTGTTGGGTAAGAAAGGCTAAATCGTTTGCCAGTCATAGAAACATAGTAGTTTCTTTTAGGCATTAAATTAAACGCACAGATAATCAAAATTGATGACAAAATATTCGTTGTTGAGGTTCTAGTTGTTCTTGTTGTACATTTTTATAGACCAGCAAGAACTAATTGAGGTTTGTCATTTAATTTTTTTTTGTATAGGTTTAATTAATTGTAAATTATTATGAGATTGGTGTGCCAAAAATCCCTGAATGAAATAATATAACAATAAAAATAAGTACAAAATAAATTATTATCATTCGAGTCTTAAATGAAGCAAATCGCGTAAATCGCGTAATATGAAGATATAATACGAGTACCAGTAAATCAGATCAATATCAAAGTCGGAACAAACGGGCGCCGAAAATCCCCCAATATACCATCCTGTCCAATTATTGGTATAATCCACGGAGCTCTTTAAAAGCAATTAATATTCCATTGATCCCCAGTCCTGGACGTAATACGCCATGATGTTTCCTATATGTGGCACCTGAGATCGATTGATTTTAATGCCTTTCGTACGATCATTCAAGTTTTTCAGTTTTTCGTTTTTATGTCCTTTGAGGTTTTTTTTGGCGTTTATTTTCCTCGTTGGATTGGACAACGCCCATTGAAGGCATGTCCTTGGCTGTGACTTTGTTAATTTATTTGTATCTGTTTGACAGTTTTATAAATACAAATTAATGTCAAAAATTATTACGAAAATGTAACTCCTTAAAAAAATTGATCAAACATTTATCAAATTATATTTTAAGGAAATTCTCATATACTTGATAAGCTTTTTGTTCTATTATTCCAGGAAAAATATTATTAAAAAGTACAAAAGATGACTTATTTTTTTTTCACTTTGATTACGGACAACGGACAAAAGGAAAAATCTTAAAAGATCTTAATCTACTCAACGGTTTCCTACCGTCTCGAAATTGACATCGATATAAATTAATAATTATCTCACTAAAATGTCAATTATTTCAGGCGAACGAATTTCGTAACAAAATTCGTTTATTTCGTGTAAAGTGAAAATGAAACGAAAACTTGAAATTTATAATAAAAGCTATGAAAACTCAAAGAGACGCTAAATAAACACTTCGCAATGCCAAAAAATCTTACAAAAGGTGCCCAAAATGATATGATAGCTTCGATACTTCAGGTCTATTGTTATTGAAAACATCCTTATGGTGTTGGAAATAAGAGTGAAAGTTGTGGTGTATTGTCGAGACATGGGATAGTGACAGGTTTGTTCTTAATATCGTGGTCCACTCGAGTGCAGAGTCTACAGCCCTGCGCCCTGCAGTAAATTTATTCGAGGGTTTGCGTAGCCCTTACTATAGGTTTACTATCAAGCTCCACAAATTCTCCAAAATTTCTTTACGAACGCTTGACTGAGGTGTAAGCTGGTGAATGCGTGACGAGAGCGTTACGAAAAGTGTGGTCGGGCGAGGCGAACGGAAGTTGAGAGAGATATATGTTAATGAAGATAGAAAGAGAGAGTAACGTTTCGTAAGTTTCAGTCGTGTGGTCAAAATAAAGCACACTCGTTTTTAATCGACTTTCAAAAAAGGGGGAGTTCTCAAGTCGATTGTATTTTTGTTGTATTCTTTAATTTTTTTTTTTTGTATGTTACCTCAGAAATTTTGACTGGGTTGACCGATTTTGATAATTTTAATTTTAATAGAAAGTTGATGTTTATTTTATAGTCCCATATAAATATGATCGAGATCAGATGACAACTTTTTGAGTTATCTTTGATAACAAGCATTTTTACCTATTTTGTTATTATAAATTAAGACAGTTTTTTTTTTCGTTTCGTTAAAATTGTATAAAATAATTAGTCATAATGTTATTGAACAATAAAAATATGAATATTGATTTGTTTACATCTTAAAGATAATTGGGGTTCAAGCTCCTCGATCATTACCTCATTGTTTTTTTTCTGCTTTAAAAACGCTTTGAAAAAAAGTATTTGGGGAATAAGTTTACAATTATTTTGTGGTAAAATTGCTTCTGAGATACAACTTAGAACTTCTGTAATACAATTTGGACTACTTATGTAGGTTTTTGTGTACACAAATATATAATTTTGTGGTTTTATAATTACTAGTGGTCGCCCAGTGGTCGAAATTTAACCATAATTAAAAATTTAAATAAAATAACACAAAAAAATTATGGAAATAAAGAACTGTTTTTTAAATCTTTCAATTTGACTACAAACTGTGACAATCAACAGAAGAGTGCAATATGCGTGTGTATTAAATAAATGGTAGTGTGTGTTATTTATTTATTTCTTGATTTAATATATTATCATGCATAACTAAAAAAACTATTAGCATTCTGCACCCCTTCTCTATATAATAAGTCTACGAAGTTTTTGTTTTACGTATTTAATATGTATATAGATAATACGTTTTGAAGTTCTTGTTTACATGTACATAAAAATATGATAAATAAAACAAAAAGTTACTATTGGCGAAAACATCTTATCAAATAGTTACAGTTTACCTGAATACTTCTGCCAAATATACATATACTCGTATGTATATTTCGAAATCAAACAATTTTTATGAACTTAGTAATAATTTTTATACGTAAACTTTTTAAAGATTCCAATTTCGAACAGAATTTCTTTATTGCCAGTTATAAGATTTAAAAATTAAAATCTTTGGTAGAGGTCGAAAAGAGATCTGAATTTATTTCTCTCGCACGCGGCGCGTCTAATACAATCTGGGCCCCAGTCAGCTCAGTATGATTTGTTAAGTTGCAATTTTACTGACGAAACGCTTTAGTTCCCGTTTTAATCCTTTATTACTGCATTTTAGATTATAAAAATAAACTTTTAACACCCAGTGGGGCTTCATCTAAGCATCATCAATAATGATAAACTTCCCTTTAAATTTTCGTCTTCAATTTAACCTTCTTTGAAGAATGAAACGATTTTCGAAGCGTAGTTTATTGTAATACTGATCAAGATTATATGAAAAGTAAAATATATTTAAAATTAAATCATATCTACATATTCGAACATCTATTGTAAAAACAATTATTATTATCTATTATCTCACGTTACTAAGCTTATTATTATACCTACTTAGCAAACAAAAAAGGTGACAGACTGAAAATGTTTTGACCTATTTTTGATTTGATTTAGTTAAGCCAACAATTATCGTTTGCTCATATATATATGTAAGTATACATTATAATTATATAATAAGATTCATATTGATTTTCTAAACAATTTGAAAACCAACTTTAAATTTGATCCAATCAATCGTCTCAAAAGGGTCACACATGTATATAACTATTTATCAAAGCCCCAGATCAGACGGGGGTATTAAGACGTCGACACATAATTTTTCAATTTGCTCAGTTAAAACGCGTTAAGGAGATGGATTAATAAATCTCCCGCTCGCTTGGGGGAGATATCGAGTTAGCGTTCCTACGCACCCCTCGTTCCAGGAACTAAATGATATCAGACGATAGCAGCAACAAATAGTTAAGTTATTTTTTATATCGTCTTCCGTAAACGCTTGATTTAATTTAATTTTTTATTCTTAAGATTAGTTTTGAAAATGAGAATAATATGACGTCAATTATATAACTAAACGTCTTTGTAACTTTTATTATATAGCTCTATATATGCACGAAGTGTAACGCGTATAACCTTTTTTATTTCAAAATCAAAGTCAAAAATATCTTCAAAAGCACGTTCGAATCGTCACATTTTTTATTAATAAAATTAAATTAAATTTATTAAATTTTTATTTTAATTATTTTTAAAAGTGAAGCCACCACCGGTTCGGAATGTAAATTCTCCAGAGAAGAACAGGCAACCGAAGAAGTAAAGAAAAGGGTATATATATGGTATATGGAACAAAATTATTCAAAATCAGCCCCCTCGTTTACCTTGGTTTATAAAAGCAAGGATTGGTAGGAAGTACAGCACTACAGCATTCAAATTACGTTCAGGCCATTTTCCAATGCTTTAGGAGAAAAAAAATATTTTCGCTGATTATATTATTACAAACAGTTCATATTCATAGTTATCTGTAGTAATAATGATAATACATTTATATAATAACACACATTTATTTTAAAT